>NW_028318029.1:1513216-1815859 GCF_062004578.1 Staurois parvus | reverse complement strand
GAAGAAAACCTCTTCTACGTCCTCACTACAAAAATCATCGTTTGAACTTTGCAAATGAACATATAGACAAGCCTGATGCATTTTGGAAACAAGTTCTGTGGACCGATGAGGTTAAAATTGAACTTTTTGGCCGGAATGAGCAAAGGTACGTTTGGAGAAGAAGGGGCACAGAATTTAATGAAAAGAACCTCTGTCCAACTGTTAAGCATGGGGTTGGATCAATCATGCTTTGGGGTTGTGTTGCAGCCAGTGGCACAGGAAACATCTCACGAGTAGAAGGAAAAATGGATTCAATAAAATTTCAGCAAATTTTGGATGGTAACTTGATGCCATCTGTGAAAAAAGCTGAAGTTAAAGAGAGGATGGCTTCTACAAATGGATAATGATCCTAAACACACCTCGAAATCCAGGGGGGGGGTTACATCAAGAGGCGTAAACTGAAGGTTTTGCCATGGCCTTCACAATCTCCTGACCTCAACATAATTGAAAATCTATGGATAGACCTTAAAAGAGCAGTGCATGACAGACAGCCCAGAAATCTCAAAGAACTGGAAGACTTTTGTAAGGAAGAATGGGCAAAGATACCTCAAACAAGAATTGAAAGACTCTTGGCTGGCTACAAAAAGCGTTTACAAGATGTGATACTTGCCAAAGGGGGCAGTACAAGATATTAACTCTGCATGGTGCCCAAACTTTTGCAGACGCCATTTTTTTGTTTTCTGTTATTTTGAAAGTGTAAATGATGGAAATAAAATTAACTTTTGTTGACATATTATAAGAATGTCTAATCTGTAATTTGATGCCTTTTGGAGATTTTTCCATCTTTCCTTGGCTTCTTTATGCACATTAATACAAATTTTTAGCTGGGGTGCCCAAACTTTCGATCCCCACTGTATATATATATATATATATATATATATATATATATATATATATACAGTTGTGTTCAAAATAATAGCAGTCAGACATCACTAACCTGATCAATCACTGTTTTTGGTAGAAATTATATTTCTACATGGCAAATAATTTACTAGCATGTGTAGTAGAGTAATAGAAATCCAACAGACCCAACAGTCATGACATGCATGCTGCTGATTCTGTGTAATTGAATCACTAATTGAAAGGGGCATGTTCAAAATAATAGCAGTGTGGAGTTCTATTAGTGAGGTCATTCATTCTTTGAAAAACAGGTGGCAATTTTTGCCCTTATTTAAGAAAGGAAGGAAGGCAGCAAATGTTGTACATGCTGGTTACAGTGCATTTCTCTCTGAAATTCAGAGGAAAATGGGTCATTCCAGACATTGTTCAGAAGAACAGCGTACCTTGATTGAAAAGTTGATTGGAGAGGGGAAAACATATAAAGAAGTGCAGAAAGTGATAGGCTGCTCAGCTAAAATGATTGCAAATGCTTTAAAATGGCAACCAAAACCTGAAAGACGTGAAAGAAAGCGAAAAATTACCATTCGAATAATTAGAATAGCCAAAATGGCAAGGACTTCAGCCAACAATCAGCTCCAGGAAGATCAAAGAAGGTGTAAAGTTACCTGTGAGTACTGTTACAATTAGAAGATGCCTATGTGAAGCCAAGCTATCTGCAAGAAGCCCCCGCAAAGTCCCACTGTTGAAAAAAAGACGTGCTGAAGAGGTTACAATTTGCCAAAGAGCACATTGACTGGCCTAAAGAGAAATGGCGCAACATTTTGAGGACTGATGAAAGTAAGATTGTTCTTTTTGGGTCTAGTGGTCGGAGACAGTTTGTCAGATGACCCCCAAACACTGAATTCAAGCCACAGTACACTGTGAACGCAGTGAAGGATGGTTGTGCAAGCATCATGATATGGGGATATTTCTCATACTACGGTGTTGGGCCTATTTATCGCATACCAGGGATCATGGATCAGTTGAATACATCAGAATACTTGAAGAGGTCATGCTGCCTTATGCTGAAGAGGAAATGCCCTTGAAATGGGTGTTCCAAGACAATGACCCCAAACACACCAGTAAACGTGCAACATCTTGGTTCCAGTCCAACAAGATTGACGTTATGGAGTGGCCAGCCCAATCCCTGGATCTTAATCCAATAGAAAACTTGTGGGGTGACATCAAAAATGCAGTTTCTGAGGCAAAACCAAGAAATAGAGAAGAACTGTGGAATGTAGTCCAATCATCCTGGGCTGGAATACCTGTTCACAGATGCCAGAAGTTGGTTGACTCCATGCAACACAGATGTACAGCAGTTCTCAGAAACAGTGCTTATACAACTAAATATTAATTAAGTGATCCAAAGGAAAGCAAAATCTTCAAACATTTTTCAGTTTATAAAGTGAATGTTTGAGTTTGTAAAGAAGAATACAAACACTGCTATTTTTTTTGAACAGTCTAATATTCACTTTTCTTCAATTTTTTTAGAGGAACAACACAAATTTGATATATTTTTCTTCATGTTTTGATTTGGAATAGAATGTGTAGTGTTCCCAATGCATTTGTGTGTATGGAAATAAATGCTATTAGAAGGATTTTGAGCTTTATTCACTTTTTTCAACACACTGCTATTATTTTGAACACAATTGTATATATTGTAAAATATGAAAGTGCAGCGCTAACTTAAAACAATGATTACACATATGATAGATCCCATATGAATGTGGATCGGCAAAAAGACGGCGTCAGTTCATCAGATGTGCTAAATACGTATACAGTCTCCAACGCTTGAGGAGCCAGAGATAGTAGATATCAGAAATGATAAAGAATAGCCAAGTAATGCACTAACCAGATAGCGCATGTTAAAGCGCATGGGACATTTAAGACCTGTCCCTGGTACTCAGCCACTGTATCACTGGAGCAAGGCGGTGTCATCTATAGGGTGACCACTAGATGTCATCTGTCCGGATGGAAGCTGTGTCCAGCCACTGTGTTAATGGATCAGGTGGGTGTCATCTATAGGGTGACCACTAGATGTCATCGGTTCCAGGAGAAGCTGTATCAAGGATCCAGGGATGTCACTGCAGATGTGTTCTTGTTAGGCACAGTCCCAGGACCTTCTGGATTTACAGGCTCCCCAGAAATAAAGAGCCCGTGGAAAAAGGCCTCAAATAGTGTGATAACGTTTATTAGAAATGAACAATCAGAAAAGAACTTACTAGCAAAAGGTACAGCTGCTTATAAACGGCCAGACCGGAGGTACATGTACATAAGATAAACATAGCTTGGCACTTCCCTAACGCGTATCGTGTAAGTACACATCATCAGAGGGGACTGTGCCAGTGTTAAGTGTGGTGTTTTAAACCTAAAAAGGCGCCAAAATCACTGCAATGCGGCGGCACCGTTATTGCCGGTTCGCGCATGCGCAGTAGCGATCGGCCGTTCGCGCATGCGCAGTAGCGTCCGCGGCGGCCATTTTAAAGAAGACCAACATGAATATATAGACATATAGGTGTTGGTTCTGCAGTAATCTTACTGGGAATAAGATACTGCAATCCTAAAAACGCACGGGGCAAGTATAGTAATGCATGGACCATACTGTGTGCCCCCTTGTAGCAAAAAACGGCCTGGTGAAAGGCAAGGTTATAAAAATATAAATGAGTGGGATCTCATATATGAAGCGATTATGGCACTGAATAAAGATGCAGATAAAAACCAAATACATCAAATATGACAAACGTATGGATTAAAAACCATCTGGTTAAAAAGTAATACCCATAAAATATACCATTATAAAACCAAACGTACTGAGATTATGGTGCATCGAATATGTTAAAGCGATCAAGAGATAAAGGTGCATCGACTTTTTTTAAAAGCGATCTAAACACTCAAATAGGAATACAGATAAAGGCAAAGTAAAAGTAATCTGATTAAGAAGTGAGATCATGAAAAGTACTTAAAGATCGATCAACTGGTATCGATAAAACAATTGATATCTAATTCTACATTTAGTCCTTGTGGAGCTTGGGACTGTAGAAGATAAATCCACTTGGTCTCAAGCATAGAGACCGCGCGTTTTTTGTGGGTACCTCTCCAGTTACTTTTGATGATATCTATACACACAAATCGCAGGGAGTGTGGATTCTTATTGTGTCTCTGGCAGTAATGCATAGACAAGGAGTGCTCCTTGTAACCTTTCTTAATATTGACCAGGTGATCCCTCAGCCTGTCTCGCAGTCTCCTTGTCGTTCTACCGACATATTGCTTCCCGCAACTACATTCCAAAAGGTAGACAACATAGGAGCTGTAGCACGTAATAGTAGACTGAATGTCAAATGATCTACCGGTAGCATTTGAACAAAAACTTTTTATCGGGTTCTTGTGAATGCCATTACAAATGCATATCATACATCTGTTACAAGGAAAAAACCCTTTCCTATTTAGAAAGTCAAACGTCAATTGCTTAGGAGGATTGACAACGTTGGGGGCTAGTCTGTTTCTTAATGCTGGTGCTTTTTTATAGATGATTTCTGGGTGTTCCGGTAAGGCTTTACACATCACCGGGTCGTTCTTAAGAATGTTCCAGTTCTTCTTAATGATAGTGGCAACTTCTTTATATTGCATCGAGAAGGCAGTTGTAAAAGGACAGAAAATCTCTTTATTGGTTTTATGTTGTGTAGTTAACAGATTGGCCCTGTCCAAACTAGCCACTCGGTCAATCTCCATATCCAGTAGTTGGCTGTCATAGCCCTTTTCTATGAATCTAGTTCTAAGAATGTTGGATTGTGCAATGTAGTCTTGCATAGCACCACAGTTCCGCCTTATCCGAAGGAATTGTCCCCTGGGAATGTTATCCAGCCACCTAGGCAGGTGGCAACTGTCTTTTGGGATGTACCCATTTCTGTCTGTACCTTTAAAAAAGGTTTTGGTGGTAATTCTAGTGCCGTCATTAATGAGGGTGAGATCCAGAAAATCAATACTACTGTAACTATAATTGAAAGTGAGCTTAATATTTAGGTTGTTATAGTTTAGAGTGGTAAAAAAATTGAGTAGTGAAGAGTCATCGCCATCCCATAGCAACACTATATCGTCTATGTAGCGTCGATAAAAACGCAAATGTGGCCACTCCATGGAATATATCACCTCCTCCTCCCATCTTGCCATAAAGATGTTCGCTAGGCTTGGAGCGAATTTCGCGCCCATTGCTACGCCTGTGGTCTGCAGGTAATACTTATTGTCAAACCAAAAGTAATTGTGCTTCATTGCGAAGCTTAATAGTTCCAATAAATATTGCTTCTGAATGTGTGGTATGTCTATGGCCTCATTCAGATAATATTCTGCCGCCTCTAAACCATCTGCATGCTTGATATTACTGTAGAGCGAAGCAACGTCCGCCGTTACCACAAAGGTAGGCTTCTCTATTTTAATGTCCATGATCTCAACCAGGATTTGTTTTGAATCCCTCAGGAAAGATGGCGTGTTGCGGACTAATGGCTGTAGGAAACAATCAATATATTCACCAACCCGGGAGCACAAGGACCCTATGCCACTCACAATGGGGCGACTTGGAGGGTTAATCGGGTCCTTGTGGATCTTGGGCAGGCAGTACAGGACCGGAAGTCTGGGTACCGTAGGGCACAAAAAATCACGCTCTTTTTTATTCAGGATTCCGGAATCGGATCCCTTTTTTATCAGAACCTTTAAAGCTTTTTTGTATGACAAAAGAGGGTTACTCGGAAGTTCTAAATAGGTGTCTTTATCCTGAAGGATATTTTGCACTTGCATTAAATAGTCTGATTTATTCATGACCACAACTCCTCCCCCTTTGTCCGCTGGTCTGATTACCAACTCCTTTTCCTTTAATAATACATTGGTCATCATGTTAATCTTGTCTTGGTTAAATGACTTATTGTACCGTTTTTTTATATATTGACTATCCATTGTAACAAGGAGCCAGCCTTGTTCAAAGTCCACTATGCATGAGAAGTCTCTGGTATTTTATGTAGCCAGGAGTCACTGGCTATGGTCTCTGATCCCCCACTACAGCTGCATTTGAAATGTACATAGTAGCAGCAGACGGGCTGTCTGTGCAAAACCCCCCACCCACCCTTACTTTTTTTTTCCTGCCCACTCCTTAACAGCACTTCCTGCCCAATCCAGTGCAGGGAAGGGCAGAACTATCAGTTTACACTCTGGGCAATATGGTTTATAAGAGCAGTGAGAGCAGAACTGTGTGTGGAACATGAACTGCAGGCCCCAAGAGGCACTGAGGAGGAGAGTTGGACTGTTTTTATTGGTTTTCCTGGGAAGTTCAGGGCTTTTTGGCGCTGGGCAGTGAGCAAGAGAGGACCTCTGCAGAAGAAATTTTAGCTCATCAGGGACCCAGCTACGGGAAACTTGCACTCAAAGCCACTGCAGCTCAGGTTTGGGTACCACCTGCAGCTCTTATGCTGTTGTTACAGGAGTGCTGGAGATGTTGTTTACCACCACCTGCATTGCTGCTCACTGGAGGTGCAGGGAGAGAGACAGAGGGGGCCCCTTCCACCTAGCATGTCATCAGTTGTACCCTGTACTGTGAGAGGGCTATCGACCCAGGAGTGTTACTGATTGCTGAACTGTGTTGCTGAAAGCGTGAGAATTACGCTTAGCATTGCATTACCTTAGACTGCTCTCAATTCTCTAAACAGATACTGCATCCTCACTAGCTCAAACCGACCATTATGCCCTACTGTCTCTGTTGAGCCTTATCTATTCTTCAGCTTGAGGAAAGACTACTTCATAGCTGCTTTAGCATCCTCTTATACAAAAATCCAGTGGGACAAATATAAAGTGCACCAACTCCTATTAAGGGGCCCTAACCATACCGGCAGAAGAAACACTCAGAGACTGCCCCCCTTTTTTTTCTTTATTATAGGCCTGGTTTTGTCATTATCTAGTCATAGTTTTATTGTGTTTACCAGACTGCTCTAGGCTATTAGTGCATGTTGACAGACTAACCTCTTTACATTTGTTACCCTTTATTCTGTTGATCATTGTTGCACTGTAGGTGGCATGTTCACAGTTTACACTGATCTCAATAGCAGGAGTTATCTTATATTTGGAATGACTTTTCTGTCCTAATTAATTGATATAGCTAAAAGCATGCATATTGTCCCTAACAACTTGATACTTTTATCCATTTATCCCTACTCCTCATAATACAATCAGATTTTTAACTATTTTTACAATCCCTGGGTGTAAATGTGATCTTAATACTGTGTTGTTGCTGGGCATTCATTGGCGATATTGGGGTTTCATTGAAATATTGTGGGTTTGAACACTCATCTGGGTGTGTCAGAAGGGCTCAAGATTTTTGAGGAGGTCGAGCCCAGCAACAGAGGATCCATCTGAATAAGCTGCTCTTTTGGGGGTAGAGCTACACCTTTATATGAAATGGGAGTCCCTTCAAATGATTTAGATATATTTTGGTTAAAAACACACAGCCACAGAAAAGGTTTAGTGTTGGAGGGGCTATGAGATCATTTTTACATCCCAGCTTTGTAAATGTCTGTTTCTGTTTTGTTGTTGGTACTATTTAGGCTCCATGTCTCATGTTAGTGCATTATTCCCCACAGATCAGCCTGTGATGCCTGTTACGTTATGTGAATAAAGGACATGATTACCACTATACCAAGGTGTGCTGGTGAAGATTCATATTTTCCTCTTATTCACCATAAACCTTTCTGTATCTGTTCATAATTGCTATCTGAGCTTATTCCAAGAATTTCTGCAGCCAAAATGTATCTGCCTATAGAAGAAACAATTATTACGTGGGCTGAATGGCCTAGTAGAACAGAAAGTGAGAAGCACACAAGTAATGAGAGATATCATATCAGGGAAGAAGATAGAGGCCAATGTGTATAAATCACACTATGCAAAAATGTTTTTGTGTATACGCACCCCCAAGACACCCCACCCCTTTCCCACTTTGTCATCCCTCTTTATCCACTTATTTGAATGCCTGTATTTTTCAGACTCTCATCTTTAATTTTTTCATTTTACCTGGTGTTCCTCTCAAGCATGAGTGATTCTACATGTATAACGTTGCTGCTTGTTTGATAATGTCACCATAGGGATCCAAGGTCTTGTCACTTTGCTGCTTTCACATACCTATAAACCTGCTGCCTCATTTCTTGATGGGTCAATTGATGTGATTGTGATTTCACTGTATGATATCTAGTCTGCATTGTTCAATGCGTTCCAAGTGTCTTTATTGATGTAAAAATCAATCAAACTTTTCGAACAAGAAAACAGGATAAACACAAGACACACTTTAGATAATATTTATTAAAACAGCAATCCATATAACCATTTCTTTCTCATTGCAGAAGTTGGGAGCTTATTATACATGTCCTATATTAATATAATAAACCAATAGTATTATACAAGCTAACTTAACAGTGTAATCACAGAAATTACCAGTTTAAATGATTACATTGTAATGTCTAGGGATTGGTCATCAATCTTGAGTGGGTTCCAGACCCACATTTGTGGCATTTTTAAGTTGTGCACATTTCTTAACCTGTACCAGCTGTTTTTTCTTTTTTCCCATTCACTTAGCGTGGGCTGATGATGCGATATCCTGACAACCATGTAAATTATGCAAGAAAACCATCTCTTTTACTATTCCCTTCACAGACTGCACAGATGCAAATAATTCAAGGTTAGTTGAAATTAAGTCTATAAAGATACAGACTTGGAACAGTCAATTTAAGCAGGTCAAGTGATGGTAAATATACTCTGCTATTGTTTTATGTTTGCTAGCAGCCTATAGTTGCGATAGAAATACTTTAAAAAATGTATTCTTTTTAGGTCTCGCATTTAGGGAGATTCATTTCCAAGCCATATTTCACAGGCATTTCCATTCCATCCTTCCCAGCATTCGCAGTTGCCACAGTTACATATCCCGTTGCCTAAAAACAAATTGAATAGGAGTTTAATTGTCACATTCAAAATGTGCTACTTCAAATATCTTATTAAAAAGTAGCAGGTCATAATCAAAACCCTATAACTGGTCACTTAAATATTCCCTTTTTGTGTGGAGCACTTTGCATTTGATTTAGCAGCCAGTGGAAATATAGACTTTCAGCCAACTAATAGCATCTTTTCAGCAGAGCTCTTAGCAAAGTGCTATGCCACACACTGTAATCATGCTGTCTTTTATTCTTCACTAGCATTATAGTAGGTTAGATGGATACATTGCTGTACTCATCTGCACTGGCTGCACCTGAAGACTGAAGTTAACCCCTTCTGTTGCTCAAGACATTTTCAAAGGCCCACATGTTCTTACATTTTAAGTAGCAGCTTAAGACCTGTGACAAAATTGCCACCTTTTTCTGCCTTCTACATATGAAAAGGAATGTGTGAAAATGTACTATGCCACTAAATATTTCTAATTTTTTCAATGCCACATCAGCTGCCCCTTATTATGGCTGGGATCATACAAGGGCATCACGTGCTTCTGAAACTATAAGGCAAGATCGTCTCCCAAAAATGCAATATGTCTGATTTTCACAATGAGATGATGCAGTGATCATTAGATCTCTAGGGCATTTTTCACATGATGCAACTTTGCATTTAAAAAAAGATAATCAGGAAAAAAACATTGGTAGAAAGTGACCACATATTTTATTTCCAGCTATTATCCCCATATTGAAAAGTAAACCATAGCCTCGTGATTGCAATAGCAGCCAACAAGCATTCCTCCTCTGAAGGGCATATTGCCTAAAACTGGACTTCCCTTCTAATAATCCACACCTTGTAATTTTCACATTCTTTAAAATTATAATTCCCCTAATTTCATTTATTAACAGTATTGTATATAATGTACATGTATAGATATAAATATATACTGTATGTATATATATTGTACAGGACACTGAGGGGATGTATTCTAGACAGAAGCTAGACAGAAGCCCTGTTATTTGGGTTAGGCTCCCTTTAAGGGACACACACACACATACACACACACATACACATACACATACACATATACTTTCAGGTGTGACCAGACACTTTCAGGGGTCAACTTATTTTGGGTGCCACTATTGTGTATATTTTTCAAATAGCACCTGTTTTTTTTAAATAGTTTTCAAATAAAGTGTCCTTTTTGAAAAACTTAGAAAACATTTATACAATGCATTTATGAAGAAGTAAAGTTTTATCATTATGCAAATATAAGTTAGTCTTGTGCTGGATGTAGTACTGGCTAAAAAAAATTTATAATTAACTACAGGTGCAAAAGGAAGGTATGTCTGCACATAGCCAAACACACTTTTGTTGCCACAGCTATATACTTCTAATATGTGTGTTCCCTCAGCAGATAGAAAAAGTCACATGTATTTAGTATAAACTTTTTTTTTTTCATACCAATTTTCCTTCAATTGTGCTTTCAGAAATTTTCCAGCATGCAGTGCATACTCCTGTTTCACGTGGTAGGCTTTGTTATGGTATTTCATACATAGGGGAGATTTGTTTAGCTGACCTTAGGTAAGTGTAACAGTAACCATAAATTTTACCTCAGATTTTGTTGGGTTTTTATGTAATTGGCAGATTGTTCATTATTGTATGCCAAGCCCACTTTAAAGGCTCCTTTGTCTTGTTACAGGTTGCAGTGAACTAACTGCCCTATATAAGAAAGATAACTTATTAATATATAAAGTGTTAAGTGGCCATGGGGCTAGGCAAGTTTCCAAGCCTAATGGAAAATATGGCACGCCTGCTGCAAGACAAAATGAAAATTTTAACTGTTTCAAATGTCTTAGAGAATTTCAAACTGTTAAACAAACTTTGTCATCTATTCAAGAGAATAAAATATGACAATATAGTGCTTTATAGCAAACTGTATAAAATAACCCAGAAAAAGGTTGCATTTCTGGGGAAAACAAAGCTTTCCACACAGAATATGGATGAGTTGTTGAGGAATCACAAATAAAAGAGCAGGGATGTGGAGAAGTCTAGTTTTGACAAGTACTTTAAATCGTATCTAACATCCTGTTTACCTGTGCAAATAAGGCCATCATGTTTGTCGCAGTCCCTGTCATCACATTCACAGAATTCCCCAGAAACATACCAGTCCTGTGGTGAACAGATGCACTTTCCACAGTGACAGGAACCTGAAAACACAAACACCGGTTACTTGGAAAAGCAGCAGAGCTGAGCAAATCAACAAAGGATGTGTTAATTGGGAAAAAGCAAAATGTATTCTATCATGCAAGCAAAGTATAACACATTGTGGCTGTTTTTTTGGAAACAAGTCTGGTTGTGCTGCCTTTAAGATCTGCCTTCAGATCAAAGAAGACTGGAGCTATTATTAGTCAGGATTTATATAGCGCCAACAGCTTGCACATTGTTTTACAAAATTGAGGGAGACAGTACATATACAATACAATTAAATACAAGAGGGATCAGAGGGCCCTGCTCATTGGAACTTACAATCTAAAAGGGAGCATAAAGTGATACAAAAGGTAATAACTGTGGGGGAAGAGCTAATGGAGAAAATAAAAAAAGTATTTGTTGGATGGAGAAGGGATAGGCTTCTCTAAAGAGATAGTGACTGCATAAAGGTGGATAGAATAGGAGATTTTTGGACTGATTGGGGTGAGAGGTTCTGAGGGATGAGAAAAGGCTCTGGGGAAGTCCTGATGGCAAACATGGGAATAGGTGGCAAGGGAGCTAGAGAGCAGGAGGTCCTGGGAGAAGTAAAGAGAACGCTTTGGTTGGTATTGTGATACAAGGTTAGTGATCTAGCTGGGGGCTGAGTTGAGGATGGCTTTGTAAGCTGTTAGTATTTCTCCTTTTATCCCTTTGGTAAGTGGAAGCCAGAGGAGAGATTGACAAACAGGGTTACATAGTTACAGAGTTGTTTATATATGTGTAACACTACCCTCTTGAGGTTTGCTGGATTTGTTTTGGTCCCCCCTAAGCTCTGCATGGCCATGCGACACACATTTTCCACCTGCACACTTATAGTCAGTAAAAAGTCCTTGAGCTGGTTTTTAGTTGTTTTTATTAGGGGTTAACAACTCGGATGGGGTCTAGGGGTATATGGGATGCCCAAGGAACTGCAAACTTGAGGACAAACTTCTTAGCAACCTGTACACTGTACAAAAAGATGTGGATCTTAAAATAGCCCCACTGGTGTACCTCCTCAGACCCCAGATTCTTTCTCTTCGTTCCGCTGCACTGAGGATATCCCTGGGTAAGGGATTCCAAGATCTAACAATGAAATAGACCCAGATGAGAACTATTTGGGTCTTGCACCTGACCGCCCTCTCCCTTTATCTGGCCCACGGGGTGTAAGACTACTCACACTGTCCTGACCTGTCAGTATGGTGGATTGGTAGCTGCTTTCAGTCCTTTTGCTGAGCTGGCTCCTTCCCTGCTGCTCAGGATGTACTCACAAATGGACAGTGGTACAGTGGAGGTCCTCCTGGCCAAAAACCAGTCTGTAGGTAGGCTTTCCTCCCTGGGGCCCCCTCCCAACCTTCCTCTCAGTCCATCTTCCACCCGACTCTACACATCTGCTCCCCAGGTTCTGCCATGTTTAAGGGTTGCCCTTGGTCACCATGCCTGGCCTCCTGTCTGGGAAATGGCCAAGGTCCCTCAAACAGGCAGATCTGGGCCTCCTTCCATCCTTCACCCCTCTTCCAGAAGGCTCTCTAAGTTTCTGGAAGGGAGGGAGGGCTCCAGAAGCCTTGACCTGTAGAGCCTCCCAGCCTGTTGTGAATTCACTACCTCACTCCAAGGCTGACTTATTCCAGGCTGCTACCAGCCTCTGTAAAAAAAAAACCACAGCAAAGCCTAAATACCTAGACCGTGTTACATATCGCAACTAGAACACAGCAGTGATTGTATAGTGGTGTTAAAGGATCAGTTCACCCAAACCTGATGTTTAATTTTTGAAAGATGCTAGACAGCACTAATATACCACCCAAGTATTGCTAAATTTGTTAGGGGACTTTACTGTTATTGGCCATATATTATTCAGTCTCATTGTGCAGTAGGCCAAACATAGTTTCCCATTATAGAGATGTGGACACCATGGGGTTTATTTACTAAAGCTGGAGAGTCCAAAATCAGACTCCCTTCTGCATAGAAACCAATCAGCTTCTAACCTCAGCTTGTTCAATGAAGCTTTGGCAATGAAACCTGGAAGCTGATTGGTTTCTATGCAGAAGGGAGTCTGATTTTGGACTCTCCAGCTTTAGTAAATAAACCCCCATGCATCCAGATTTTATTGGTATTGGGAAGGATAACTGAATGATATGGCAGCCAATTATTGGCCAATAGGCTCTTAAACAGCCCTATGTGGTGATTTTCATCCTGTGTATAGGTCATTTTACAGTGAAAGTAAGACATTTTCTCATTAAAAGTGAGAGTGGTCATACAAAAAATAGGGGGTCAGCTTTTAAAATGCAGCTGCTCAGGATGAGCAGCAAGAGTATAGTTACAAAATGCAGTTACAGCAACTGCCTTAAAATGAATTCATGAGGAGGAGCTTGGTTCCTCCAGATCCTGTGCATTGCTAGGAGCTAATGACTTCTGCTTTTGTATTTACTACACTTCCATACAACATAGTAGTATACAGGAATTATGTTTTTGCTACTGTCCTCCATAACACAAATGTCTGTCTATAAGTTAAATTTTGAAGGTTTAAGTTAAGTTTGTTGCATCTTCTTTCTCCACTACATCTACTAAATGTTCTTGCACGTCTTTAAGAAACACAGGGTGACCAAAAACAGGCAGATTGTGTAGGCAAATAAGAAAATGGCTTATGATTAAATCAGGACTAAATTCACTGATTTAACTGTTTCTCAAACAAAGCTCAAGTTAGAAACATTCATTATTCATTCATTAATAAGACCTTAATAAAAAATACCAATGTTGTTTTTTACAATGTTTTCTTTTATATGCTGTCTACCATCACATGTGCAGTGTAGGCTACAACTGAAGACATGCCTCTTGTGATAACTTAACTGTGGCCATCTTGTCACATCTTAACCACTTGACCTCCAGAAGATTTACCTCTTTTCATGACAAGGCCATTTTTTGCTATTCAGCATTATGCTTTTTAACTGGTAATTGCGCGGTCATGCAACACTGTACCCAAACAAAATTTATATAATTTTTTTCTCACAAATAGAGCTTTCTTTTGGTGGTATTTTATCACCAGTGGGTTTTTTTATCGTTTGTGGAATAAATGAAAAAAGACTTTCGGTTATAAAAAAAAATCCAATAAAATCAAATTTCATCATACATTTATGCCAAAATTTATTCTGCTACATGTCTTTAGTAAAAACAAAAAGCTTCCAGCAAATGTTTAATAATTGGTTTGTGTGAAAGTTATAGCATCTACAAACTATGGTATAGATACTGAAATTTATGCAGCTTTTTCTTTCTGACTGCTCATCACATTTCTTGAGGTGCTAAAATGTCAGGGCAGTACAAACACCCCCAAATGACTCCTTTTCAGAAAGTAGACACCCTAAGATATTTGCTGAGAGGCATGCTGAGTCTTTCAGAAATGACATTTTATTTAAACAAAGTTGTCACTTAAATGACATATTGCTCACAGTTGCCATGGGTATATGTGGAATTACATGTAATTAGCAATAAAGGTCTGCATACCATTATTAACTACACAGCAACCAATCATATATTAATATTTAGGGTGCTCAAGCCTCTGAACAGTGTATCAATCTGTTAGTACTATAGTTTTTAATGTATAGAGTAAGCACACTACATAGCCTCACTGCTTTAGCAATAATTTTGTATTATGACATCTAACATCAAGTATAATACAACAAAGATAGACACTTCTTTAACTGAATAGCAGCACCTAATGAGGTAGGAGGTTCTTAAGAAAGGGGGTTTTTGGATCCCCGAAACTTTGTTTTTTTTCCTCCTCCTCTCTCTTTTCACCAGGATCTGGCTCAGCTTTCCTTTTATACTCTGTTCTGCGTATTGCATTTCTGTATATATTTCTGAACATCAGCACTTATACATTTTAAGTGTAGCTCATTACACCTATATGGTATACATGTTCTTTGCTGTTATTCAGCAATGAAGAGTACATCTTTGTTGTATTATGCTTGATGCTGGATGACATACTTGGTTTTCTGTACCTGCTAGGTGATTGTATGTATTGTATATGCCTAATACATACTTATTGCTAAGGCAGTTTGGCTATGTCGTGTGCTCAATCTATACATTAAAAACTATATGTGGAATTACACCCCAAAATACATTCTGCTGTGTCTATTGAGTATGCGACTGCCACAAGTGTGAGACTTTTTGGGAGCCTAGCCTCATACAGAAGCTCAAAAGCCAATGACCCCTTTGAAAGCCTAAAGGTGCGTAATTTCCTTATTTCACTTCCTATCACTGTTTCAGAGGCCCTGAAATGCCAGGATAACACCAACCCCCCCCCCCCCCCCCAAATGATCCTTTTTTGGAAAGTAGACACGCCAAGGAATTTAATAAGAGGCATGCTGAGTATTTTGCAGATCTCATTTTTTTGTCACAAGGATTTGAAAAGAAAAAAACATTTTTGTTTTTTTTCTTCATTTTCTAAAACCGTGTGGCAAAAAGTGAGATCTGCAAAATACTCACCATGCCTCTTAGCAAATACCTTGGAGTGTCTACTTTTAAAAAAATGGTCATTTGGGGGGAGTGGGGGGGGGGGGGGTTAATACTATTCTGCATTTCAGTGTCTTCAAAACTGTAATAGGTAGTCAGGAAGTGTAATGAGGAAATAAAGCCCTTTAAAACCCTGATGATGCTTTTCGGATATTGGGGTCCTGTACGTGGTTAGACTGCCAAAAAGCCTCTCGCATGTGATATCCCCATACTCTGAAAAAGTAGCAGAAAGTGTTTTGGGGTATAATTCCACATATACCCATGGAATGTGTGAGCAATATATAATTTAAATGACAACTTTGTGTACAAAAATGTTTTTTTTTGTCATCTTCCAAAAACTTGTGGTAAAAAATAAAATCTTCCATTGACTCAACATGCCTCTCAGCAAATAGTTTTGGGTGTCTACTTTCCAAAAAGGGGTCATTTGGGAGGGGGGAGGGGTTGTGCTATCCTGGCATTTTAGGCCCAACATTAGAAGCTTCTGCTACACCTCACCCACTCTTTTTACCACTTGAAGACCAAACCTTTTATGGCGCTTTGTTCACATGAAAAAAATCTGTATATTTTGCTAGAAAATTGCTTTGAACCCCAAAACATATTTTTTTTAATAGAGACCATAGAGAATAAAATGATGGCTGTTGCAATTTTTTATGTCACACAGTACTTGCCAGCAATTTTTTAAGCTCAAATTTTTAGGAAAAATTTTAATGCACAAAAACATGTACACATATTGGTGAATTGTTCAGTAACATATAAAAGATGATGTTACGCCGAGTAAATAGATGCCAAACATGACATGCTTTAAAACTGTGCATGTCCAGTGCAATGGTGACAAACTACATTTTTAATATCCATAGGCAACACTTTAAAAGCCTATACAGGCTACCACTTTAGATTTACACAGGAGGTATAGTACTAGAATTACTGCCTTTGATCTGATGTTCACTATGATAATGGGAGGGACGCTACCTGACACTAACTGACATTAATACAGTGATCAGTAAAAAAATCTGTACACTGTACAGTGAAAGGGTTAACTGGAGGGCATCCAGGGGGTTAAAATGTGCCTAAGTGTTTTAGGTGTCAGTGTGTGCTTCTACTCACATAGGTCTACTCTCTTCTCTCACTGTAATGAAATGTGATCCAAGAGAGCATCATTGTCTATGCCTGTGTTCTGTAAACTCATTAGCCTGGATCTGGGGAGTGATCAGTACTGTAGCAGGAGAGTGAATCACATTTGTATATGTATATATTTTGCACAGGGTGTCCACCCAGTAGCAGTAAATCTGCTATAGATTGGACTTTCACGTGTTAACTGAACTTTCAAGCCCTCAAATGTTTCAGTAGTGATGAACCAAACATACCTGGGTTTCGGTTCTCGTAGGGTTCGGCGAACATGACTAAAGCTTGGGTGTCAAATCCGAATCTCTATGAAGACAATGGGAGCTGAATGTGAAAATAAGGTTCTGGATATTTTCTAGGCTAATAGGTAAGGGAATATCACACAAATGGCAGCTGGGGTATCATGTGATCGCTATGATTGGTCATATGATCACATGATTACAATGTAAACATAGTGATACCTCTGATGCTATGGCCAAACTGCAATCTCTTCATGAGGAATTATCTAACCTCCTGGAGACACGTATCCGAGCCCGCCTGCAACATTTCTCCCATAAATTTTATGAATTTGGAAACAAATGTGCAATGTAAGAAAATTTCTACACATGTACACAAGATACAATCTGCCTCAGGTGCCACAATTCTACACCCCTCCAAAATAGCAGATGCATTTTGGGACTATTATGCCCAACTCTACCATCTACCAGACACTCTCCCTCAGACTTCTACATCACTGAAGGTGTTGCACATCCTTCAATATTTGGAGGAAGCACAGTTCCCGAGGCTCACCCCTCAGGACTCTTGCAAGCTCGACGCACCTATAATACCGACTGAATTGCAACTGAAACAGTTATTAAAGAACTCCCTAAGGGAAACAGTCCAAACACAGATGGCTTTACCAATGCCTAATATGTCAAATTCCTCTCTGTTCTTTCTATTTCTGTGCTTTTCATGCTACATAGTGGCTGAGTGATTTATGCCTTGTGCTGTGACCAGGCATCTTCTTAGAACCCGCTTTGGTGGGGATTTCTCAGATTGGGTGAGACTCGGTTCACATACAGTATGAACATTTTGAACTGCATCCAATTCGCATGACATGTGAAATAACATTGGTTTCTACTGAGGTTGTTCACATATGTGTATATGCAGTGTGAATTGAAAAAGAGTCATGTCCATTTTCC
This sequence comes from Staurois parvus, assembly GCF_062004578.1. NCBI lineage: Eukaryota > Metazoa > Chordata > Amphibia > Anura > Ranidae > Staurois > Staurois parvus. Next base: position 1,797,956 of record NW_028318029.1, on the reverse strand, counting down.
AAGCACTGTGGTGCGAGTCTGGTGGAAATTACAGGCTCATTGACTTGCATAGGAACACTTCTAATTCACATATGTGATCAATTGTGAACATGATTTTATGCTGTTTTGTTCTATTTCCCTCCTCTCCTGTGTTATAGCTGGTTGTTAAGGTGCAAATCAGCAAGCCAAGCGCCGCATCCTTAACAACCGATGACTCATCAGCTAACAGCTGAATGTAAACAAAACAAAACAAAAAATAAAAAAAAGAAAGAAAAGAATACAACATGGGGTCCCCTTTCAGTCCAAACAAGGCCTTTCAGGTCTGGTATGGATTTTAAGGGGAACCAGCATGCCAAAATGTAAAAAAAAATGATATGGGGTTACCCTCAAAATCCTAAAGATCTGGTATGGATTGGGGGGGACCCCCACACAGTTTTTTTTCTCAAGTTTTATTGCCATAAATGATTTTGTTTACATTCAGCTGTCAGTGGGGAACCCTGTTGTCATCAGTTGTTAAGGACGAGGCGGCCAGCTTGCCAGCCTGCTTCTTAACAACCAGCTATTGTTAAGGACGCTGCTCCTACCTTGACTTGCCAATTTACATCTGAATTGCAGCTGAACCACTACTTTGGAAATTCACACTGAAAACAGATCGGTGTGAAACTGCCCTAAGAAGGGACCTCCAAATGCAAAAAATAAATGCATGGGGTTTCCCCTCCTTGCATAACCAAAAATCAAGAAAAAATCCCCCCCCCCCCCAAAAAAAAACAGAAAAACAATTAAGTCAGGCCTTTAACCAAGCATGAAAGAGAGGGATGAGAGTGTGCCCCCCCTTCTTGTACCATATCAGACCACATACCTTTAACACAGGGGTACCTTGAAAAAACCTTGTCCCCATGTTGATGAGGAAAAAGGCCTCTTCCCACAACCCTGGCCGGATGGTTTTGAGGGCGTGCAGGCTCAATGCCCCCAATAACAATAAGGGGAACCCAGTTAATGGCCCCTCTATGTAAATGAGTAAAGAGCACCTTGTGATTAAAGGGTGTTTCCTGGGTCCTGGATCTGTTAATTGGTCACTAAGGTGCCAAAATCTCCATTGTGGGAAGTGGAAGAGAGCATACCTTATCTCCTTATACTCCAGAAGTTGGGTTATTTGTAGACGGTCTTGCAGCACTGGGAAAAAGCTAATTCTTTCAACATAGGTACAATCAGGCTGTGCAACATGCTTATTTTTTCTAGTCACAATTGTTTTCTGGGAAAAATCACAATGTATGCTACATTGTTTTGCAATTATGATGCAAGTATGCAGAAAGCCTCCATGTTGGTTAAAGCAGTATTAAACCCGAAAGCAGACATTTATTATATTGCAGCTTACTAATTCTTAGATGTGATGGCTGTATAGTTTTCTTTTAAAACTTTCTTCTATTTCATCTAGTGATCCAGACAGCAACTCTGCTATTTTTCAGCAGTTCAAGCTCTCCAGCAGAATGTATCAGTTTACATGGATGAGACAATGCATCTACCACTGACAGGGATGATTAAAATTGTCAACTTTTATTTATTTATTTATTTATGTAAATCCTTTATCCCAAAAAGGAAAACAACTGTTGCAACTGATTATAAAGCGCTAGCTGGAGTTTGGCTTCAAGTTGTTATTGTATTCAAATCTGCTAATATAGTTAACACCCCCCCCCAGACTGACAATGCTGCTGTCTGCTGTGTCCTTTGCTCATTCCTCCAAAGTGGGGTCTTACTAATACTGGAGGTGTGTTACTGGCCAGATCACCAGGTATAATCAGAGAAAAAAAAAGCCAAAGAAATGAAAACTGATGCAGCAACCAAATCTATGGACTGTATGCAGTATGTGTAGCAAACTTGCTCATCAGAGATGGACGCAGATTCCCCCTTTTTATTAAAAGTATTCATTTATCCTTTATTCTCCTTCCCCCTCCCTTCGTGAGAGGCACAGTGACAGATGTGGGTGTGTTAAAAGTTGCTGGCAGGCTAGAGCAGCAGGGGGCCCAGAGCTACAAAGCCCCCCCAGAGAGACAGAGCCTAGCTGCCCAAGAACCTGGATAATCTCTCACCTCGTAACCTAGATAAGGCAGCTTTTCCCAGGAATTGAAAGAGATTGTAACCTCATAAAACCTACCAGCTTAGGTGACAGAATTAAATGAACATTCCTCAAGTCAGTTTGTACCCTGTGTTTCATATCATGGATTATGAAGATGTTGGTTTTAATTCAGAGTCCGCCCGACGATCCCTCCCTAAACAGAGTATTGGTCAGTTACTCAGAGCCACCCCCCCCTGCTGGGGGACTTTAAAACACAGGCTAGCAGGCCTAAAAAGAAGTGGAAGACATCTCCTAATTGTAACATCAATATACCACCTGGGGAGACCCTTTGCTCTGAAACTTGGATCTGCTTAAGGCTAAAGCTTAAATGGCAAGTAACTTAACCCTTTAACTTCCTTCCTATTATCTCTTTGCTGTGCTATGGTTCTTTGTGTGTATATATATATATATATATATATATACAGTATATATATATATATCTTAGTTACATCTCCTTTGTAAATATTTTATTGCACCTGTTTTACTCTTTTAGTAATAAATCTTCCTTTCTGAAAGTGTTAAACTGTTTCTAAAGTGCTTAATTGCAATTTACGAATTCCTACCTCTAAAGAGACGCTACTGTGTTTGTTTAATCCTCTGCCCAGTCGGCCTGCGGTGACCGTATTGGACAGACGACTTTTCAACCATTACAGTGTATATTTGATAAAGAGAGTTTCCCCTTTCTCTGTACAAAAAGGGGTGGTGGCAGTGTAAGGGTCAGTTGAGTAATTAACTTGACCCAGTAACAAGCGCATCCAGGCTGCAGGCACAGACTGAAATCCATTAGCTGGGAAATCGCTGTGTAGGGGTCAGCTGGGTGTGGCATTGTTACGCACGTCACATCACAGTCAGTCACAAATTTGGTGAGAAGGTCTGGGGTCTGACGCCACGATTGTGACATATTGGTGGTCGCGATCGTGAGATTGTCGCATGTTGGTGGCGGCGATCTTGCGATCGTGACAGTATGTAACATTTTTCATTTTGGGTTTATTACCACTGTAATTATTGTGTTTTCAGGCCTCACTGACCAATGGTGAAGCTTGGGAATTGGTGGGATAAAAAACCATATGAGTTTGCAGAAATTATCAGCTGCCCATAACTCTGGATCTCAATGGCATTCTCATGCAGTTCTCAATGAAGATGACCTCTGCTTAAGCATTTTTTTTCATCACGTTATGTTTGAATTGCCCACGTTTGTGACAGGCAAGTGTATTATCTGTTCAAGATATTTTTACACATTAGAATATTTCCACCATGTAAGCGTTGTTTTTATGTGTCCATTGTTTTGGGGGAAAGAACATTTTTTAATATTAAAGCGGAACGTCACACAAACTAGTAAAGTGTTAAGGAGACTGCGCTGGGCTGTATGTCCTCCACAGGTGTAGCTTTTGAGAGTTCTTTTGAGGGCTTTGCCAGAGTCCTGCACCTTTCCTCCACCACTTCTTCTATAAGATTGAGCATTACATCGTATATCCTTGCTGTAGCCTAGTCCTCCAGATATTTCCCATAATGATCCCAGGTGGACTCCTGCCAGACTATATATACAGAGCCCTACTTCTCAAGATGCCCCACACTGGCATGGGCAGGACCGGCAATACTCACTATTTATGGTCAGATCCCACAACTATTCTAAGGGGCTCCAGCAGCTACTTAGGATACTTCGATGCTTACTCATTCCAGTGGGTCCTTAAGCCTACTCTCAAGGCTATCTACGGAGAAACCTAGTGGCCAAAGTGGTGATCTGCATCTGTCACTCTTGTGCCCCTAGCCTACACTTCTAAATATGCAGTTTAAATACATAAATTATTACTGATTTATCTGACAAAGGATTTGTAATTTCGGCATCTCTAGAGGTGTGGGAGATACATCTATATCTCTGGTGGTCATAAAAGTCACTTTCTGGTCTATCTTTGGGTTAGCATTTAAAACTATGGCAAACCTGTGCATCTGCATTAATGTGCATTAAAATGCATATAATAAAACACACAGGTGTGAATGGACCCTTACTGATTTACTGCTTCCTGGGTCAGTTTCCTACTTATTGAGCAATGTGATGGAGGTGATTTAATGTCCACTTAGGAGGCTTAAAAACACAGAGGTAACATAAGAAGCCAAAAATTCTAACCTAGATGCTGTATTAAAATTATATATAAATTTCTGTGCTGCTGTGTTAAAATCTCCTCCCCTAAGCTACTACACACACTGTGAACCACACACAGAACAAAATAAAATGATCAAATGTATAATCTGTACAGCACAAAAATTTAACATATATATATAAAATAGTAGGGCTTAAAAAAAACTAAATACACACACAGGAGGTTTGTTCCCCCTCCATCTCTCTTTGTGAACCTGATGAATATCAGAAGGAAGATACTGAGGGTTTTTTCAGCCGCTAATTTACAAAGTAACTAGAGATGAGCGAATTATTCAAAAATTCGATTCGGCTGATTCGGCGAATTTGCGGAATAAATTCAATTCGAGTCGAATATATTCGCTGCGAATTTAACATATAAAAAGGGTGTTTCTAGGCTTCAGAGAGCCTTTATATTAGTGCAGAACACTGTACCTTTAATTTAAATGCCCTTGGAGTCTGCTGGGGAAGAGAAATAATACTGTCAGTCAGTATGACATGCAGATGAGTGCCGTCGATCTTAGAATCACCGCACACTTCACTCATTTGGGCAGTCACGGGGCCAAAACCAGAGTGTGGAGCCACAGTGTGGCGGTGGAGGCAGCAGCAATGGGAGGCCATACAGCACCCTATGACAAAAATGGAACCCACCAGCAGTGTGAGGAGACCTGAAAGTGGCACATGGCAGAGTGTGGCGATGGAGACAGCAGCAATGGGAGGCCGTACAGGGACCCATGACACACTCTGGACCTGGCAGCAGCATGAAGAGGTGGTACAGGGGCCCATGACAGATTACGGGCCTGGCAGCAGCATGAGGAGTCGGTACGGGGGCCCATGGCAGATTACGGGCCTGGCAGCAGCAATGGGAGGCCATACAGCACCCTATGACAAAATGGAACCCACCAGCAGTGTGAGGAGACCTGAAAGTGGCACATGGCAGAGTGTGGCGATGGAGACAGCAGCAATGGGAGGCCGTACAGGGACCCATGACACACTCTGGACCTGGCAGCAGCATGAGGAGGCGGTACAGGGGCCCATGACAGATTACGGGCCTGGCAGCAGCATGAGGAGTCGGTACGGGGGCCCATGGCAGATTACGGGCCTGGCAGCAGCAATGGGAGGCCGTACAGGGACCCATGACACACTCTGGACCTGGCAGCAGCATGAGGAGGCGGTACAGGGGCCCATGACAGATTACGGGCCTGGCAGCAGCATGAGGAGTCGGTACGGGGGCCCATGGCAGATTACGGGCCTGGCAGCAGCAATGGGAGGCCCGTAATCTGCCAGCACCCTATGACAAAATGGAACCCACCAGCAGTGTGAGGAGACCTGAAAGTGGCACATGGCAGAGTGTGGCGATGGAGACAGCAGCAATGGGAGGCCGTACAGGGACCCATGACACACTCTGGACCTGGCAGCAGCATGAGGAGGCGGTACAGGGGCCCATGACAGATTACGGGCCTGGCAGCAGCATGAGGAGTCGGTACGGGGGCCCATGGCAGATTACGGGCCTGGCAGATGACGACAAGGCTGCCAAGTGCGATCAGCCTCATCATCATCAATTAGGGTCTCCGCCTCACTACTAGCCCCCTCGGCTGCGTGTGGGTCAGGAGACAGACCTGTCTCTAGACCGGCTACCGAGCCACTCTCCTCGCCAGTACTTCTTCGCCTGGCTGCTGAAGAGGCGGATGTCTCCCCCCGTTCCTGACCGCCCTCTGTTAGCTCTTCCTCACTGTACAGTGGGGCTGAGCCCACAGCATGCGATACTTCGCTTGGTGAGGGAACAGCAAAGGACAGGGGCAGGTAGAGGACACGTGATTTCAGTGGGCTTGCTCCCGGGCCATGCCAACTAACGGTTGTGTCTGACGTACCCACCGACCGTTGGCTGTAGGTGTCAGAGGTGACCTGGGAAGAGGAAGACGACCGAGCCAACCAATCGATGACGGCAGGGTTGTCGGTGGAGACACGATCGCTGGATGATACCGAGAGCACTGGCCTCTGGCTGCGACTAGTGCTGCCTCGACCCCTTCCTCTGCTGCCACGTCTGCCCGCTCCTGAAACATTGCCTCCTCTGCCACTCCTCTGCGTGTTGTCTGACATACTCTTTAATTCAACGATTCTGTGTCCCTGAGTAACAATTCTGTGTCCCTGAGTAACAATTCTGTGTCCCTGAGTAACGATTCTTTGTCCCTGAGTAACAATTCTGTGTCCCTGAGTAACAATTCTGTGTCAATGAGTAACAATTCTGTGTCCCTCAGTAACGATTCTGTGTCCCTCAGTAACAATTCTGTGTCCCTGAGTAACAATTCTGTGTCCCTGAGTAACAATTCTGTGTCCCTCAGTAACGATTCTGTGTCCCTCAGTAACGATTCTGTGTCCCTCAGTAACGATTCTGTGTCCCTGAGTAACGATTCTGTGTCCCTGAGTAACAATTCTGTGTCCCTGAGTAACGATTCTGTGTCCCTCAGTAACGATTCTGTGTCCCTCAGTAACGATTCTGTGTCCCTGAGTAACGATTCTGTGTCCCTGAGTAACGATTCTGTGTCCCTCAGTAACGATTCTGTGTCCCTCAGTAACGATTCTGTGTCCCTCAGTAACGATTCTGTGTCCCTGAGTAACGATTCTGTGTCCCTCAGTAACGATTCTGTGTCCCTCAGTAACAATTCTGTGTCCCTGAGTAACAATTCTGTGTCCCTGAGTAACAATTCTGTGTCCCTGAGTAACGATTCTGTGTCCCTCAGTAACGATTCTGTGTCCCTGAGTAACAATTCTGTGTCTGTCCCTGAGTAACAATTCTGTGTCCCTGAGTAACAATTCTGTGTCCCTCAGTAACGATTCTGTGTCCCTCAGTAACGATTCTGTGTCCCTCAGTAATGATTCTGTGTCCCTGAGTAACGATTCTGTGTCCCTGAGTAACAATTCTGTGTCCCTGAGTAACAATTCTGTATCCCTGAGTAACAATTCTGTGTCCCTCAGTAACAATTCTGTGTCCCTGAGTAACAATTCTGTGTCTGTCCCTGAGTAACAATTCTGTGTCCCTGAGTAACAATTCTGTGTCCCTGAGTAACGATTCTGTGTCCCTCAGTAACAATTCTGTGTCCCTGAGTAACAATTCTGTGTCCCTGAGTAACAATTCTGTGTCTGTCCCTGAGTAACAATTCCGTGTCCCTGAGTAACAATTCTGTGTCCCTGAGTAACAATTCTGTGTCCCTCAGTAACGATTCTGTGTCCCTCAGTAACGATTCTGTGTCCCTGAGTAACGATTCTGTGTCCCTGAGTAGCGATTCTGTGTCCCTGAGTAGCGATTCTGTGTCCCTGAGTAACGATTCTGTGTCCCTCAGTAACGATTCTGTGTCCCTGAGTAACAATTCTGTGTCCCTGAGTAACGATTCTGTGTCCCTGAGTAACGATCCTGTGTGCCTCAGTAACAATTCTGTGTCCCAGAGTAACAATTCTGTGTCCCTGAGTAACAATTCTGTGTCCCTGAGTAACGATTCTGTGTCCCTCAGTAACAATTCTGTGTCCCTGATTAACAATTCTGTGTCCCTGAGTAACAATTCTGTGTCTGTCCCTGAGTAACAATTCTGTATCCCTGAGTAACAATTCTGTGTCCCTGAGTAACAATTCTGTGTCCCTGAGTAACGATTCTGTGTCCCTCAGTAACAATTCTGTGTCCCTGAGTAACAATTCTGTGTCTTTCCCTGAGTAACAATTCTGTGTCCCTGAGTAACAATTCTGTGTCCCTGAGTAACGATTCTGTGTCCCTAAGTAATGATTCTGTGTCCCTAAGTAATGATTCTGTGGCCCTAAAGTCTCTTTGGCCCTAACTCTGTCCCTAATACACAGAGGTCTGTCTCTCTTGAACGATTCTGTGTCCCTCAGTTACAATTCTGTGTCCCTGAGTAACAATTCTGTGTCTGTCCCTGAGTAACGATTGTGTCCCTGAGTAACAATTCTGTGTCCCTGAGTAACAATTCTGTGTCCCTGAGTAACAATTCTGTGTCTGTCCCTCAGTAACAATTCTGTGTCCCTGAGTAACAATTCTGTGTCCCTGAGTAACGATTCTGTGTCCCTCAGTAACAATTCTGTGTCCCTGAGTAACGATTCTGTGTCTGTCCCTGAGTAACAATTCTGTGTCCCTGAGTAACAATTCTGTGTCCCTGAGTAACAATTCTGTGTCCCTGAGTAACGATTCTGTGTCCCTCAGTAACAATTCTGTGTCCCTCAGTAAAAATTCTGTGTCCCTGAGTAACAATTCTGTGTCTGTCCCTGAGTAACAATTCTGTGTCCCTGAGTAACAATTCTGTGTCCCTGAGTAACGATTCTGTGTCCCTCAGTAACAATTCTGTGTCCCTGAGTAACAATTCTGTGTCCCTGAGTAACAATTCTGTGTCCCTGAGTAGCGATTCTGTGTCCCTGAGTAATGATTCTGTGTCCCTCAGTAACGATTCTGTGTCCCTGAGTAACAATTCTGTGTCCCTGAGTAACAATTCTGTGTCCCTGAGTAACGATTCTGTGTCCCTCAGTAACAATTCTGTGTCCCAGAGTAACAATTCTGTGTCCCTGAGTAACAATTCTGTGTCCCTGAGTAACAATTCTGTGTCCCTGAGTAACGATTCTGTGTCCCTCAGTAACAATTCTGTGTCCCTGATTAACAATTCTGTGTCCCTGAGTAACAATTCTGTGTCTGTCCCTGAGTAACAATTCTGTGTCCCTGAGTAACGATTCTGTGTCCCTGAGTAACGATTCTGTGTCCCTCAGTAACAATTCTGTGTCCCTGAGTAACAATTCTGTGTCCCTGAGTAACAATTCTGTGTCTGTCCCTGAGTAACAATTCTGTGTCCCTGAGTAACAATTCTGTATCCCTGAGTAACAATTCTGTGTCCCTGAGTAACGATTCTGTGTCCCTAAGTAACGATTCTGTGTCCCTAAGTAACGATTCTGTGGCCCTAAAGTCTCTTTGGCCCTAACTCTGTCCCTAATACACAGAGGTCTGTCTCTCTTGAACGATTCTGTGTCCCTCAGTAACAATTCTGTGTCCCTGAGTAACAATTCTGTGTCTGTCCCTGAGTAACGATTGTGTCCCTGAGTAACAATTCTGTGTCCCTGAGTAACAATTCTGTGTCCCTGAGTAACGATTCTGTGTCCCTAAGTAACGATTCTGTGGCCCTAAGTAACGATTCTGTGGCCCTAAAGTCTCTGTGGCCCTAACTCTGTCCCTAATACACAGAGGTCTGTCTCTCTTGAATGACCGGAGGCTAATGGAGAATTCTAAGATGGCTGCAATTTATAGCTCCACCATTACACAGTGCTGGCTGGCTGGCTGCTGATTGGCTAATGCGATCACATGTCATGAATGAATGCATTATGGGTCAGCGCGCCTTGTCTGCGCGCCTTCCCAGAGATCCCCGCTCCGTCGCCACACATGTCGCCGCCATTTTTGGGAAAATTTGATTCGTGCATCCGAAGTTTGCTAATTTTTGGATTCGGCGCGAATCGAATTTTTCCTAATCTTCGAAACGAATTCCACTTCGCCATGTTCGATTCGCTCATCTCTAAAAGTAACCCTCGAAGAAGTGTATGATCTTCTGAAAGGGGTTCCTGTCATACTAGGCATTCAAGAAGAGAAAAAAAAGAATTGTTCTTGCATGATTGTATGTACTTAGGTCTAGATCATCTTAAGGAGTGTGTGTTTCCAGTTCATCCTCTCATTTCTGACTCCATTAAAAAGAAGTGGCAGGATCCAGAGGGAAAACCATTTTTCTCGAAAGCTCTTAAATGAAGATTTTCTTTTGAGGAAGACCCAGCAGCTAAATGAAATAAAATGCCTAAGCTAGATGCAGTCTTTTCCCAGGTCTCCAAAAGTACAGATCTAGCCTTTGAAAAAATGAGCAACCTAAAATAGGTGGTGGACAAAAGAATGGATCTTCTGCCTAAAAGATACTGAAGCCTGCTATGGAAACTACCTCTGTTGCTAGAAGCCTGGAATATTGGTTGAATCAGTTAAAAACACATACTGTTGCAGATACAGCCAAGGAATACATTTTGGAAACTCTATCGACTTTGACTAAGGCTGTAGGACATATAGTGGATGCTTCAACTGAATCAATCTGAATGTCTGCCAGATCATAGGTAATCACCAATTTTGCCCACAGGGCCTTGGGGCATAGGACTTGATTTGGAGATTCAGCTTCAGTGAAAAAGCCATGCTGTATATTTGTTTCAGATAATCTACTCTTTGGTCCAGAATTAGAATTAAAAAAAAGAAGAAAATAAGTTTAGCAATCCGCAAATAGCTCAACAGCAGGAGGACAAAACACTGGGGGAAAAAAAGGCTTGGACCCCCCCCACCCCAAAAGTACAAGAACAAAGAAGGAGTCCTTTTCCATGCTCCTGTGCAGCCTGAGAAGTCACAGTGACTATTTCCTCCCAATGGGAGAAAGATTGGAGGGATTTCTCCCGCAGTGGTGAGATATTACCTCAAATCAGTTTATTTTGAAAAATGTCTTCTGAAAATACAACAGAGAGTTTCTGGAATCCCCTCCGTGAAGGCACTGTATTTGATGATGGATATTTCAAAAAATACAGTGAAGTTTCTAGCAATTAAATCCCTTATAAAGGAACTGATAAGTCAGAAAGTGGTAATACTCGTGCCTCCAGAGGAAGAGCAGCAGGGAATCTACTTCCATATGTTTCTGGTGGGAAAACCTTTGGGAAAATTCCACCTAATTCTCAAGTTAAAACCATTAATGAAAGTAGTTCTATACAAAAAATTCTGGATGTACTAAAGGATGCGTTTCTACTTGACATTGATTTCATAAGTTCCTAAGACTAGTGATAAGATTGGGAAACCAGGTTGTGCATCTACAATTCAGAGCTCTACCTTTTGGTCTTTTGTCTGCTCCAGGAGTGTTTATGAAGATAATGGTGAACCCCTGGCACCTGTGCACCTGAGAGGGGTGATTCCTTAGCTCGATTATCTCCTTTCCTTTGCAACTTTAGAAAAAAAGTGGTGGGAGAAAGTGACCCTAGAGTTTAGGGTGGATTTTAAATATCCAAAAGTCAAATTTATACCTGCTCAAGAGGTTTTTTTTTTCTAGGCTACTTGACCAATCATATCGAGCAGAAAATGTTTCTTCCTAAAGATAAGAGAGAGAATTTGCAGACAGCCGTAATTATGCTGCAATCCAATCAACCCCTGTTTATCAGGAAGCTGATGTCAGCTTTAGGCTTTATAACTTCTTCCATTCCAGAGGTGCAATGGGCAAGACTGCATTTTCACCCACTTCTTCAATATCTTCCACGAGTGTGGTATCAGTAGATAGGCTCATTAGACACCATGGTGCAGATTCGCACCAACGTAAGAGATCGCTGTAGTGGTGAAGAAGTTAGAAAAATCTTACAGACTGTCTATTATGGTTCTTTCCCGTGAACAAAACACTGACCATGGATACCAGCTCCTGGGGTTGGGAAGCTCATTTGGAGCAGAAAATAGTGCAGGGGTCCTGCATAAAGACCCAAACAACAATTCCTCAAATTGGAGAGTGGCAAAAGCTATTGCAATGGCCTTATCTGTGTTGTCAGGATCTTCAGGGTCATAGTGTCAAATAAGTCTTTTTAGACAGTGCCACCGCAGTGGCTTATATCAACAGGCAGGGGGAACAAAATTCAGAGCCGTACAGGAATTAGCAAAAAAAATTTTAGTTAGGCAGAGAGGCATCTGGCATTCTTATCGGCAGTCCCCCTTAAAGGCCCTTTGGATTTGGTGGCAGACTTCCTGAGCAGACACCATGTGCAGGAAACAGAGTGGGTGTTGAATCCAGAAGTATAGTTCATGATAATGGAAAAATGGGGGTCTCAGGTGAACCTCTTCACAAATAAAGAGAATACCAATGTATTCCAAATGTATACCAATGGCCCCAATGTTTTAGTCCTTGGACAGAAGAGACAGTTGCTTAGGGATAGATGCTCCCATGCAACCCTGGGACTTCCATCTTTGTTATGCCTTTCCCCCAATTGAACTTATCCCGCAAGCACATCGGTCATCTTGATAGCACCCCTTTGGCCCAAAAAAGCATGGTCCTACATGATTCTTCATTTGGCGATCAAACATTACTGGCCTCTTCCTATCAGACAGAACCTGCTTCTACAGAGGTCTTTGCATTATCCGGAAGTAGCCAGATTAGGTCTCACAAGTAGCCAGATTAGGCCTCAAAGCTTGTTTTCTGGGTATTACCTCCTAAAAAGGAAAGGCTTTTCTAAATGCCTAGTTTTTACTCTACTACTAAGCTGCAAGAAAGTGACCAGAGCCATTTATGGAAAAGTATGGAGAGTATAGAACCCATAGTGTTCCTCTTCAGACTGTCAGTCAGAAGACCTCTATTGTGGAATTTTTAGAAGAAAGAGTGAACAAGGGTCTGTCAGTCAGCACCCTCAAGGTACAGGTAGCTGCTTTAGGGGTATTCATGAAAACCCAATATTAAGAGAACCATTGGTTGTAAAGTTCTTTAAGCCTCTAGCCTGATCCAGATTCATACAGGAGATGTTAAGAGCTTTCCAAAATATGATCTTTCAGTGGTCCTGCAGGCTCTAATGACAGATCTATTTGAACCTTTAGATTCAGCACCTCTGAAGTTTATTACCTTAAAGAAGGTTCTTCTGCTAGTGGTAACTTCTGCACACAGAATCAGTGAACTAAAGGCTCTATTAGGGAACCTTTTTTCTGGATCGGATCATATTAAAGACAGATTTAGGATTTCTGCCAAAGGTTGCTTCCATTTACTATCATTCTCAAGGCATTGTCCTCCCAATATTTTGTCTGAATCCATGAGGAGAAAAAGAAAAATATTTTCATTCCTTAGATGTGAGAAGATCATTGTTGTGTTACCTTGAGGTAATTAAAGACTTTAAGAGTGCAGATTCCTTTTTTTTTGTATTCTGGTGCTAAGAAGGGCTTGAAGGCTACTAAGGGTTCCATAGCCAGATGGCTATCACAGAAGCTTATGTCAATATGAATTTGGATACCCCACTGGGATTCCATTCACATTCTACCAGAGCTCTGGCAGCTACTAGGGTAGAAAGGGCAGGTGTCACTTCGGGACAAATCTTCAAAGCTAAGATGTGGTCAAGTTTATCTACTTTCCTTCGCCACTACAAAATGGATCTGTTCTAAGTGAGAGACCAGGTCTTTGCAGGAAGACCTTGCAAGCTGTTGTCTCTCTCAGGGTGCTGTCTTGACAGACAATTGGAAAATAAATTACCGGTAAATCTAAGTTGATTTTTTTTTAAGAGCACTACCCACTGTTATATGTGTATTATTTCTGTGGGACTTTAAGGACTTTATATTTCATGCAATTTGAGCTAGATGCTGTATTAATGTCTATATACATTGTGCAAGAGAAGCACAATCACAAGTTTGGCTGATCAGAATTACAATTCCTTTGCATTTAAAAAAGTAGACATACTAGGGTTGATTTACCAAAATTGGAGAGTGCAAAATATGGTGCAGCTGTGCGTGGTAGACAATCAGCTTCTAACTTCAGCTTTTCCAACTAAGCTTTCCCAAAAAACCTGGAAGCTGATTGCTTTCTATGCAGAGTTGCACCAGATTGTGTACTTTCTAGTTTTAGTAAATCAACCCCACTGTGTATTTCAACTATATGTTTTCCTGGAGTGTCACATTAAATATCAAATATTATAACATTTATTGCTTATTAGACCCACTAACTAGGAATGATTTCACTCTATGAAGTTTGTTTGCAACGTTAAGATGAGAACATTACTATATCTCCTAGCTTCTTACTACATTTTTCTTGTAATTTTATGGGTTAAGTTCACCTTTGGGAATATGTTACATGTTCCACCCCATACTATCTGTCAGATTTGAAAACTGCAGGGCCGCGCAGGACTCCGCCCACACAGATGCGTCATTCATTCACAGACTTATGTGAATGAATGAACTGCAAGTCCCGACAGCCTTAGCGGCTGTGGGCTTGTAGTTTTCCATGAACTACCACAATGCTGTGGAGTGCTGTGATAGGTCATTGAAGCTTCCTGTCAGAATATCTGCTTGCTCGTACAACCCTTAATGCAAGCAGATATTCTGACAGGTCTGCAGGAGACCTGCATGGCATCAGCGATCTACTGATCGGTGGTGCAATGCTTTCCAGGCTCCTGTGGACAAAAATAATAAATGCACAATTTTTTTACCTGCAAAAAAGTGCATGTATTATTTTTGTCCAAAAGGTGAAATTATCCTTTAAGGCCAAGAAAACAACATTTTGTAAGTTTGAAAGATCTCACAATAACATCCAAAGGTGAAGATGCTCTATATGGGTTGCAAGAGAACAACTGATTTGTTTCCTAACCATATAAATACCTATGGCATGCAGTAACCCAAAGCAACCTTCCAGAAATAAATCTTCAGCTTGGATTTTGCAGACTGATTAGTGATTTCTGTTTGGCTGTCATGTGTTACTACTGTACTATTATATTAAATAAGCCCATATTCTCCAGGACCGAGTTTCTTGTCTTCCCCCCAGCCTGGACACCGCCCCCCATTGACTTCTCAATCATGTCCAACAACGCCACCATCAAACCCGCCCTGCAGGCCAGAGTACTTGGTGTCATTCTGGAGTCCAACCTATCCTTCCAGCCCCAAGTCCAATCTTTAACAAGCTCGTGCAGACTCCACCTCCGCAACATCGCCAAAATCCGCATGTTCCTAACCCCAGAAACCACTAAACAGCTCATCCACTCCCTCATCATATCACGACTCGATTACTGCAACTCCCTCCTTACTGGCCTACCTCGCCGCTGGCTATCCCCGCTTCAGTCGATCCTGAATACGGCTGCCAGACTCATTCACCTTTCCAACTGATCCATCTCCGCCACCCCCCTCTGCCAATCCCTCCACTGGTTTCCGATTGCACAACGGATCAAATTCAAAATCCTAACGCTGACATACAAAGCCGTCCATCACACTGCCCCCAAGTACATCACTGACCTAATATCCAAGTACCACCCAGCACGCACACTCCGCTCCTCACAAAACCTCCTTCTCTCTAGTTCCCTGGTCTCCTCCTCCCATGCCTGCCTCCAGGACTTCTCCAGGGTGTCACCCATCCTCTAGAACTCCCTGCCCCAGCCCATCAGATTATCACCTACTCTCCTCTCCTTTAGGTGCACCCTGAAAACCCATCTCTTCAGGGAAGCCTACCCCACCCCCTGCTAACTTGCCAACCTCCTCCACTCTTCCTACCACTCCATTCCCCACAGCTATCTCCTCCTGTGCCACCATTCCCTTCCTCCTAGATTGTAAGCTCGAAAGAGCAGGGCCCTCGATCCCCTCATGTTTTGCATTGTATTGTTATTGTTCTGTCACATGTTCTGTCCCCCTTTGTAATGTACAGCGCTGAGTGAACTATCGGTGCTTTATAAATACTGTATAATAATAATAATAATAATAATATACATTCTAGACAAGGCACTATTGGGCTAAGAACATTATTGATTTTGAAAAGCATCAAAAACAACAATTTCACTTATTTAAGTTTGAAAACTTTTTCAGAACTTTTTTCAATAGGTTAAAATGAATGTTCTTTGGTCTGTGACCTATGCATTCGTGCTTTAATAGCTAGTACTCGTGATCATAGAACCTATGAAAATAAATTTTTTTCAGAGGCAGATGCTTTTAAAGCAAGGCTTCTGAGAACATCTTATTTTTTAACATAATCTTCCTTTTCCATTCTATTCCTGTTTACTCTTTTTCTTTGGATTATGAATCACTGCAACCCTTGCTCAGAACAATCTCACATTTTCAAATTGTAGTTTATTTTAACCTTGTGCCATTATGTAGGTTTGTTCTTGGGTAGCGTCTGCTGCTTTGTAAATGTTCATTGCTTTGTTTCAGATTAAATTATCTTCTCACAAGTGTCTATCCTCCAGCTATTGTCAGATAATCCAAATATAACTTTACCCCTTAGCATCAATCTTTGTTACTTTGAACTCAGATCTCCTGTAGCTTAATCACAGACTACTCTTTTTTTTCTGCTTCAGAAAAAGGGGACTAGGCTGTGAATAACAGAATTAAAGAAGATGTGAGAACATGTGCATCATACATTGACCTCTGGGAGGACAAAGGACTTAAAAACATGTGCACACCATAACATTTTGAAGAATGATTGAAACTACTGAGGATTGTTCAGCCAGAAATGGTTGTAGGCGGGGCTTTTTTTTCTCAAAGAATATATGCAGGTACTCCCCCCTTCTGAGTCACCCCTTGTCTCTGCCCCCTACCCACCTCTGAGCACCATCCCTTTGTTCCATCCCCCTACCCACCTCCCAGTACCGCCCCTTTTACAGAATACAGAACCATGTATCAGTTTTGCCATGCTAAGCAATTTATTTGTGTAGCACTACTCCTTAGTAGTTGCTGAATGTTTGGGTCCCCCTATAGTCCTGCACAGCCAGGCAACACACATTTTCACATAGACGTGCATCCAGGAGTCAGTAACCAGTCCTTGAGCTTTGTTTTTGTGGTTTTATTAGGTGATTGTAACTTGGATAGGGTAAGGAGTATACAGGATGCCCAATGGAATTGTAACTGAAGACAATCTTCCTAAACTATTTAAGTCTTTACACATAAAATCCAGGAGAGCTAACCAGCGTCTCCGATTGTACCACCCCAGATACTCCTCTGCCTGAAGGAATCCCTGAGCAGGGGATCTAGTGCCTGTCACTCTAAAAGAAGACAGTTCCTGGTAGTTGCTAATCTGGTGGCTCGGGGGTGCAGGTCTGCTCACTCAGTCCTTCTCCTTGGCTGCTGATGGGTCGGTGGCTGCTACCAAGCCTTTTAGCTGGGCTGCTGCTTCCCTGCCTCACAGGTGGGGATTGGTCAGGATCCTCCAAAAGTACAGACCAGCTACTCCACAGATCTGCCCACTGACTCTAGATCTTTATCCAAAGTCCTAGAGCAGAGGGAAATTCCAGGGAGCTAGTCTGCAGAGCCCCTCAGCTCTGACCACAATTTGACTCCTGCTAGCTATCACACCCAGGCTACTACTCAGCCCTCTTAGCTAAAAATTGGAGTCTAGCTCCCCCTAGCTGAGGGGTGCAACATATGGAATTTGTTAATGTTAACAACATAGAGAGTAAAATAGACCACCCCAGCAACAGTAGACCCCCCAGCAATAATAGATCCCTCCAGCAACAATAGATCCACCCCATAAACAATAGACCCCCATCAAAAGCAATAGATCCCCCAACAGCCAGCAACAATACACCCCTCCCTCAACAGGATATTCTTCCAAGCAACAGTTGACCCTCCAGTAACATAAAACCCCCGGAGCAACAATAGACCCGCTCACAACAAAAGATCTCCAGGAGCCAGCAACAATAGACCCTCCAGCAGATCCCAGCAGCTATTGCCATTACATACTTTCAGTGCTGGAGGTGCTGCGTTCCCCTGCGTTCTTGCTGAAAAAAAGTCCTGGTTTGTAGGTATGCTCCTACTAGGTTATTGAATAGCCCTTGCCAGTGAGCACCCTTACCCAAGTAAAAACTAATATGAACATCTGCAATATGAAAAAATGAAAATTTAACTCCCTCTAACTAGTTCAACCTTTCTCATGCTCATATATAGACTGTAACAGTGCTGAGGGCGGTTTGTATGCTCTTGCATTTGGTCGTAGATTAAGGGATCCGTGACTCACACAATGTGGGATGTTTATAAGACTATTGTGCTACAATTTACCTAACAGAAAAGTAGGATAAGTGCAATGGTATGGTATAAATACTATGCACTTCAGAAAAATATGCATAGATTGGGATAATTATATAATATAATTGAGCTGTTTTCTCTGCCAAAGAATTTGTTTTTCTGCCTATTCAGAGATGAGATTTACACAGCTCTACCACACAGCACAGGGGGGTACAACTGGGGGAATCAATGGTGGAGAAGGATCTGGGAGTTCTGGTAGATCACAAGCTTAATAATGGCATGCAATGCCAAGCTGCGGTTTTTAACGTGAGCAAACTCCTCTCTTGTATTAGAAGAGGTGTAGAATCCAGAGAGAGAGATATCATATTACCCCTGTACAAATCATTAGTGAGACCTCATATGGAGGAGCTCAGCTATGAGGAATGATTAGAGGAACTGAATGTATTCTCTCTTGAGAAGAGGAGATTAAGGGGGGGATATGATTAACATGTACTGTACAAATACATCAGTGGTTCATATAGTGAAGTGAGTTATTCACCCTGAGGTCATCACAGAGGATAAGGGGGCACTCTCTATGTCTGGAGGAAAAGAGATTTGTGATGACTTTTGGACTATTTATTAAGGAAAATTATATTACCCAAAAGAAAATCTTAAAAGCTGACTGTTATGGGTGAAAATAGTTGATCAAATTCAGCTGACCTTCCAGGAAGCCACCAAAAACAATAAGTGGAAGAGACCTGTTTAAAATACAATGAAATTAAACACCACCTGGAGGTTTGCAGATTCTCAAACAAAGTACCATCTATTGACAATGGTGGGACCTCTTACTCTTTATTACAAGACCTTGGGAAATGTGTGATAACCAAACAAAACCTCCAAGTTATCACAATCAGTTATTGAATACGAGAAGGTCAAAATCCAGTCCAGTAAATAACAACTCTCAGGGAGGCTTAAAATGTCTGTTTACCCTAATTACCCAACAATGGACGGGGGTCTTCTGCAGGACACATTTCCTTGAATGTTAAGACCAGCATAAGGAAAGACTTGGTTCAGTTAAGATTTTGCAAAAAAAGTGTGGCATATATCTAAACTGAAATATTATCAAAGGTAAATACCCACACACCAAGATCTATTTAACAAAGTTAGATACTGCATATCACTCAACTGAAGATCATGAAGTCATAGAATATAAGATGGTTTGTGAGTTGGGTAAATTACATATCTCAAAATAAAAAGACAACACCTGCATCTATATCAAGGCAGAGAGAGATGGTATAAATCATCTGATGAACGGGAATTAAGCACACAAGATAATACCATTACAAATTATGACATCATTATACAGGGATCCGCCATTTCATGACAAAAATTCAGCAATCAAAATACAGCTCATATCAGGAAGATGAGACACCAAATCTATTCACATATTCCTATGGTCCTTATTCAAGAGATATTGGGGGAAGTCATTTATACCCGAATAGGACCCATATATTCTATCTATAAAGACATTTTTTTTTATATAAAGGATGAGTCATCATTAAGATCACCAGTTCATTTGTGATACCTGACTGTCCCCGGTGGACAGGTAAGGAACGTCTAAGTCACGCAAACTTTTAGCCGTCCAATCAACAAGCCCTTTGGGAGGTCCTTCGGAGCAAAGGACTTGAATGGTATAAAAGATGCCACACACCTCAAATTAAAACTACTTCATATATACTACTTCACTTGACTACTTCACTTCTTATATTGCTTCTATATATATACTTTACTTATATACTATTTCTTCATACTATGTACTATATACTTCACTTCACTATACTCGCTTGCTACCTGCTATCTGCGACCATCTTGCTGAGAACTTCCAGCTGCCATTTTGTTTTTGACGGTCAGTTTGAAGGAAAAGACTTTCGCTAGAGACTCTGCTGCTGATTTAAATTCTGGTGCCTGACTGACCAGAAACATTTTCTTTTCCCAACTGCATCCCACTGGGAGGCCTCAAAAATAGAAATTCTGGGAGTGGTGAGACTGTGCCAAAATACTGTAATTTTCTTTTATATTTAAAACTTATTAAGATTTATAACATTTTATTGTGTGGTTAGGATAGTGTACTAAGGTTATCCGAATAATTATAATATAAGTTTTTGAGTATTGATACTGAGACCATATACTGTATACTAAAGTATTTGTAGTTTTTATGCAGTGCTAATTATCAGAGATACTTTCTTATTTCCCTACGGCCGCGGGAAATTGGAAATAATATCTGAAGCACTATAAGTTGATACTAACCCCTCTAAAAATTGTTTTACGTCATTTGATAAACATATATTGTATTATACTGTAGAGATTAGCATAATACATCTTTGTGTGTACGAATATATTCATCACCAGTAATTTTCGTTTTATTAATATATATATAAATATTTGTACATAAATGTATTTATTTATTTATTTATCAAAAAGGCAAATTTTGTGTATATGGTAACGAAATCACATTGGTGAAAAGAACTCAAGGAATATTATAACGTGGTGTTCAAATTATTAAGGTGTCCAAATAATTGGTTTAATAAATATTTGCCGTATTTTAACAGCTGGAGGCACTGCAAAATATTGTTTAAGGGATCAGGACACCGCCCTAATTATTTAGAATAAATTATATCATAAACCACCACAGATTTAATCTCCAAATACGGAAAGGTTTCTTCACAGTAAGAGCTGTGAAAATGTTTAATAGACTCCCTCAAGAGTTGGTTCTGGCCAGCTCCGTGGAGTGCTTTAAAAATGGCCTGGATTCTTTTCTAGATACACAGAATATAACTGGATATTAACATTTATAGGTAAAGTTGATCCAGAGAATATCCGATTGCCTCTTAGGGGATCAGGAAATAATTATTTCCCCTGCAGGAGCAAATTGAATCATGCTTTGCTGGTTTTTTTCCCTTCCTCTGGATCAACTGTGGTTATAGAATTATAACTCTTTTTTTTTTTTTTTTGGTTGAACTGGATGGATTTTTGTCTTTTTTCAGCCAAACTAGCTATGTAACTATGTAATAGCTGGGAGGCTGATATTACAAATAGGGATTACACCGATGTTAGCCAACTCCCAGTCAATGACTGGACAGTGAAGGAGCAAGAGGAGACTAATGGGGCAATCTCTGCCCTCTCCTCCTGTCAGCATATTCCTTGCCAGCATATTTGCATGCAGATCAGCTGATTGACTACCAGTGCTGCCCTTCACTAATGCCAAGACAAATTCATGCACTTAAACTAGTTGCATTTAACAATACAGAGTCTATCAATATGAGTCAAGAATCCCAAGAAGAGGAAATTGACCAAGAAGAGGGAATGGAGGAAGGAATTCTGGATTTGGAAGAGGAGGCAGAGATACTTTTTACAATAGAGGATGGGATAGATTGTATAATGACTGGAAAGTACCAGTCTATAATAGATTTTCCCCTCTGAGAGAGGAAGAGGAATACTATGAACAAGAATCTTATTGCCCTGAGTCTCCCCGTTTTTTAGGTGGAACACGCCAAGAACACAAGACAGAGGAACAAGGAGGTTGGCAAGGAAACCTGATAAAAAGAAGAGAAGGGGTAAATGAAGTGGAAGAAAATTCCAAAGGATGGAGATATAAATAGGAGAAGGCATTTACAATCTGAGGGGCCTTACCCTTAATAATGATGAGATCAGTGTTTTGGATTGGGGGCTTGCAATTTGTCGCAAAAAAGAATTTCAATAAGTTCAAGGCATATGTAGGAATCCAAAAGTACATTCAATCTTTGAATGTTAAAAAGTACTTTCTCACAAATTCTAATGCAAGTGAAGAATTATACCGCCATACTACATTAAGGAATAAATCATTCTTTAACTCCCCCCCCCCCCCCGGAAGAAATAGTGAATTTGTGTAAGTTTTCAAAGATTTAGTTTTGGAGGATATTGAGATATTGAAGTACAAAATATGTATGGACCCAGGATATATTAAAAGAGGGATAAAGAGCTTGGAAAAAAGGAAAGAGATAATTATACGCCCAGCGGATAAAGAAGGTGGAATTGTGGTCTTAAAAAAGGAAGACTATGAAAACTAAATGGAAAGGATTTTGTCAGACGAAAAAATGTATAGGATATTAAGAAAGAACTTGTTAAGTGAATATAAGAGAGAGCTTAAAAAGCCAGTGAAGAAAGGGAGGAAATGGAAAGTTTTGAATAAGGAGGCTGAATATTTGATACCCTCCGCGTGTCAGACAACTGCGATATATTACCTCCCAAAGATAAACAAAAATACGGATCATCCTCCTGGAAGGCCCATTGTAAACAGGATTGATGGTCTTTGTGAACATTTGCGGGGAATAAATCATATCCAACCGTTAGTTGAAAAAACTGAAGCATTTCTAAGAGACTCGAAGATTTAAAGGGCAATGACACATGCAAACTGGTGAGAGCTGATGTAAATTCGCTTTATACTATCATCAGCCAAGAACAAGCAGTTGAAGCAGTAAGATGGGCTCTAAATCATTTTTCAGATCTTAAAAGGAAACAGAAGAAGTTTATTACTGAATGCCTTAACTTTGGTCTAACTCATATTTATTTCAGGTATGGATCGAAGTATAACCAGCAAATGGCAGGCATTGCAATGGGAGCTAAATTTGCTTCCAGTGTCGCCAATATTTTTATGTCCAAATGGGAATTTGAAGAAAGTTTTGTTGATTGGCCCCCTGAATTGAAGTACTATTTGCACTTCATAGATGATATTATGCTAATATGGGAGGGTGAGTTAGCTCATCTGTATTCATTTAAGCACCGCTTGAATATGAACAATAACAATATAATTCTAGATTGGAAGATAGAAAATAGGCAGATTGAGTTTCTGGATCTATTGATTGAGAAATATAATCACCATTTTACTACAAGAACTTTCTTTCAGACATGTAATAGAAATTGCTATATATCTAAAGAAAGTTGCCACCATCAATCATGGCTGTTTAGTATTGAGTTGACCCACCTTTTGCAGCTATAACAGCGTCAACTCTTCTGGGAGGCCTTTCCACAAGGTTTAGGAGTGTGTCTATGGGAAAGTTTGACCATTCTTCCAGAAGCGCATTTGTGAGGTCAGGCACTGATGTCGGACGAGAAGGCCTGGCTCGCACTTTCCGCTCTAATTCATCCCAAAGGTGCTCTATCGGGTTGAGGTCAGGATTCTTTGTACGCCACTCAAGTTCCTCCACCCCAAACTCGCTCATCCATGTCTTTATGGACCTTGCTTTGTGCACTGGTGCGCAGTCATGTTGGAACAGGTAGGGGCCACCCCCAAACTGTTCCCACAAAGTTGGGAGCATGAAATTGTCCAAAATGTCTTGGTATGCTGATGCCTTAAGAGTTCCCTTCACTGGAACTAGGGAACCAAGCCCAACCCCTGAAAAACAACCCTACACTATAATCCCCCCTCCACCAAACTTTACACTTGACACAATGTAGTCAGGCAAGTACCATTCTCCTGGCAACCCCCAAAACCAGACACATCCATTGGATTGCCAGACAGAGAAGCGTGATTCGTCACTCCAGAGAACACATCTCCACTTCTCTAGAGTCCAGTGGTGGCATGCTTTACACCACTGCAGCCAGCGCTTTGCATTGCAGTTGGTGATGTAAGGCTTGGATGCAGCTGCTCGGCCATAGAAACCCATTCCATGTAGCTCTGTATACAATGTTGTTGTGCTAATCTGAAGGCCACACGAAGTTTGGAGGTCTTTAACTAATGACTCTGCAGTTGGCGACCTCTGCCCTGACCCGCTCTGTCATTTTACCTGTCCTACAACTTCGTGGCTGTTGTTACCAGTTGCTTCCACTTTGTTATAATACCACTAACATTTGACTGTGGAATATTTAGTAGCAAGGAAATTTCATGGCTGGACTTATTATTACAGGTGGCAATCTATCACGGTACCACTCTTGAATTCACTGAGCTCCTGAGAGCGACTCATTCTTTCATAAATGTTTGTAGAAGCAGTCTGCATGCCTAGGTGCTTGATTTGATACACCTGTGACCATGGAGGTGATTGGAACACCTAAATCCAATGATTTGGAGGGGTGTCCCAATACTTTTGGCAATATAGTGTGTGTGGTGTATATATACTGTATATATATATATTTTTTTTTTTCTTTTGCACATTCACAAAAGGATACTGTTCTCTTTTCCATTCTATCTGCTGCTTTTGTACCTCTGCTGCCCATCTGGTATTGACCTTGGGCCTGGACTTTACCTCACTACTGCCTTCTGATTTGGTAACTGTACTGCTTGCCCTGACTATGTCTCAGCTTCCTCCACTCATGGGTTTCAGTGGCCACCCTTCATTCCTGCTTTCTGAGCTACATACAGTCTGAGCATCGTCAGTATCTCAGCAGATCGCAGACTGTGTTTTGATCAATTGATTTGTCTTTACTCACTGCATGCACCTGTGCCACTCCTTGTCCTGCTACAACCTGTTACACTTCCACGTAGTGGACTGGAGAAAAAAGCAAGCCCACGCAACATCTTGACCTCAAACAGGTGCGTGATACTGTGCATTATGTACTCCCTACCCTGCACTCCATGTGTTGTGCAAACCTGACCCCTGCAATGCGTTGTGCATTCCTAAACCCCTGAACTCTGTGTGTTAATCACTCCTGACTCCTGCACTCCAAATGTTATGGATTTCTGGCCCCTGCATTCTATACATTATGCAGTCCTGACCACTGCACTCCTTGTGTTACACAACTCTGACTCCTGAACTCCAAACATTATGCAATCCTGAACATTGCAATCTGTGCATTATGCACTCCTGTCCCCTGCTCTTGACATGAGCAGTTACCTATTAGTGACCCCTGTACTCTGTTAATTTAATCATTTCTAACCTCTGCAGTCTGTCTTACTTACTCCCAACCCCTGCTTTCTGTGTGTTACACATTCGTGACCCCTGCTACTTGTTCATGACCTCTGAAGTCTCTGTGGTACTTAGCCTGTGCTGTGTGCATTACTTATTCCTGATCCCTGAATGCTATGTGTTACTTACTCATGACCCCTGCACTTTGTGCATTACTTGCTCCTGACCTCTGCAATTATGTGCATTTTTCACTCTGACCCTGCTCTCTATGTGTTATCTGCTCTTAACAGAGTAGACTTAAATTTATTTAACCATACCCCTTGGAGCCTGTAACACTGTTGCTGCAATTTTACCACATTCACAGTATGCTGCAATGCACGTAGCACGCTACTACAATTGGTGCAAAAGAATTTTAAAACTTGAATCTCTGCCATAAAGATATTAAGGCTTCATGCACACTAGAATGAAAACACTAGAAATAAAATGCTGAATGAAAAATGCTGACAATGGTGTTTTTGTGTCAAATGTAGTAGTGTTTAGAAGCATTTAGTAGGATTAGCGTTTTCTTTGCATTTTTACAGTGCACAAAAAAAGAAAAATGCTTGAAAAAAGGTTGCTAGGAGAGTTTTAGTAGCCTTCAGAAATGTTTAGGAGCATTCAGCATTTTTATTTCTGTCGAAAACTCTCCCAAAAATGCTACAAAAAGTTCTAGCATAAACTTCTTAGCTTTTCGCATAAAATAGTGTGTATGGACACATTGGATAACACCATTATCTTCTAGGAGCAGAAAAAAATGCTCTTAATAGTTTCTTGGGGCATAAAAAACACCAGTGTGCATGGAGCCTAAGACAGTCCCAGCATATTTCACTGTCTTTTCAGACATATGCCACTTTTAGACTTTGTTAACTGATATGCTCCATCAAATAAGTCAGATGTTCACTGCTACTGACATGACTAAAATACAGTCCCTAATTTGAGGGCCTTTGTAAAAAGTCACATACAACAGAAAGGTTGCTGCTGTTTTAAATGAGGAAGCGGAGAAGAGGACTGGTGCTGGATTGGTGGGGGACTGTGTCAGAGATGGGGTGAGTATATATTTTTAAGAGCTGCTGGTTATTGCTCTTGTCAAACTTGGAATAGAAATTAAAATAAAAAAACTTTAGACCAAAAGTCTAAGGGCAGGCTGTCAGCAGGAATCTTCAGTAGAATTGTACAATTTTTATACATTTTTGGCTCCTAAAACATTTGTGAATGTTATTAACAGCTTCAAAAGCTCTGTACAAAGCTGTAACTTAGGTTTTACCTGTAGCAATTCCCTACTTGTGCAGTAACAAGTCAGGCAACAAATCCCCAAGAATAGTTGGATTGTATCTACTGGTTTTCCTTAGTTTTGGAACACTTGATTTGTCAGATAAATATAATGGTAACTAAAGTAGACAAGAGGCTCACTTTTTAATAACAGATGCAATCTGTGTCCTTGGAATCTTCTAATTGCTCTATAATTGCTGAAATGTTAATTCATCTCACCAACAGACAACCCGTGAAGACAGGGATAAATACAGCAACCCCCAAGAATTAGAGAGACCTGGTGGGCATCATCTTATATTCTGGGTCCACAAACCTTGTAGACATAAGCCATAGGCATATATGAATTGTTGCATGCAATAAATTTAATGTGTTTGGTATGCAAACGATCTTAATATTTTTTAATGCCTTTATTTACATTACATACATATTGCAAGGAGTTAGTAGCATATGTTTGATCTGTGGAACCACCATTTATCTTCAAACAACATTCTAAAAATATTGTGATAAATGTTAAGAAACCCTAGGGTTATAGTATAAGTTTTTATTTTATTTACATGGTTATTTGAATTAGTCCTTTTTATTTTAGAAAATCCGTACACCTGAAATTAGCCTTCCTTATTATCATAGTACTGACATGTGTTGACCAATATCTAATAGCTGTAAATTATAATTGATTCACTTCCTAAACTATCCCCAGATCCCTCTAATCATTTGTCAGTGCTGATGGTATCTTATCAGGAACCTTTTACTGAAAACTAATTACTGAGTCATTAGTTAATGAGTTGTGCTCAGTGCAACCAGCTATCAAACATAAGAAGTTTGGCATTTGGCTTTAATTTTGTGAGATGCCCTTTGAACAACAGACATTTTGATGAAAGCTGGTGCTTGTATTTTTGTTATAAGCACTTAAACTCTGAAAACCTTTGATTTACATGAAAGCGTTGAAGGAAAGCCTACACATATTTGTACCATAAAATAAATTCATAAATTGATGAATCATGAAAGAAAAATGCATTCCCAAACAGAATCCTTTTCCTATTTTATTTGTTCATCTATTTATTGTAAAGCCGAGATGCTTCAACCTACAGCCAAATACTGCACCACCAGCCTGAACTGTTGATAAAAGGCAGGATGGATCCATGCTTTCATGTTGTTTACACCAAATTCTGACCCTACATTTGAATGTCACAGCAACCAGTCTGCCCATTCTCCTCTGACCTCTGATATCAACAAGGCATTTTCGCACACACAATGGCCCCTCATGGGTTATTTTCTCTTTTTTGGACCATTCTCTGTAAACCCTAGAAATGGTTGTGTGTGAAAATCCCAGTAGATCAGCAGTTTTTGAAATACTCAGACCAGCCCGTCTGGCACCAACAACCATGCCACTTTCAAAGTTACTTAAACCGTCTTTCTTCCCCATTCTGATGCTCAGTTTAAACTTCAGCAAGTCGTCTTCACTACATCTACATGCCTAAATGCATTGAGTTGCTACCATGTGATTGGCTGATTAGCAATTTGTGTTTTCAAGCAATTGCACAGGTATACCTAATAAAGTGGGTGGTGAATGTATATTGCAATTGTTATATTATACACAAACAAGCACACATATATATTGTGACAGAGCGGTGATCTGTCATGAGGATAAAAGGATATTATGCAACTCAGGATTCTCAACAAGGCAGGCTGAGGGGCTCCAGAGTGCTTTCTTATTTTGGAGGAAACTGTGTTTTCAGTTTCCTTGGTAAACTCTGTTTGGGATCTGGAGCATGGAGATTTCGTAGTGATCTGGGTGGGAGGAAATCTCCAATCCTAGGACCAGGTTTTAGGAACAGCCAGCAAATTGATTTGTGCAGGTGGGTTCTGGGATTTTTGTAGAGACAGGACCAGGATTCTAGGCTTCACCCTTCCGAATAGTCCAGGTTTGTGCAAGGGAGAATCCAGAGAGGTGCATGTGTGCACTGTGAAGTAAAGAGTCCCAACCCTGGACCAGGGCAGCTAGGGGCTGCCAGTTGTGTGGACAGTGCTGGCGAGATAGTGGTCTGTGGAAGGCAGACGAGGGCCTATAGTGGAAGGCCTGAGCAGAACTTAGGTGTACTTAAGCCAGGAGGCTGAATAGCAAAACAAGCCCCACACATTCCAATATATATATATATATATATATATATATATACAGGTGAAACTTGAAAAATTTGAATATCGTGCAAAAGTTCATTTATTTCAGTAATGCAACTTAAAAGGTGAAACTAATATATGAGATAGACTCATTACGTGCAAAGCAAGATAGTTCAAGCCGTGATTTGTCATAATTGTGATGATTATGGCTTACAGCTCATGAAAACCCCAAATCCAAAATCTCAGAAAATTAGAATATTGTGAAAAGGTGCAATATTCTAGGCTCAAAGTGTCCCACTCTAATCAGCTACTTAAGTCATAACACCTGCAAAGGGATTCCTGAGCCTTTAAATGGTCTCTCAGTCTGGTTCAGTAGGAATCACAATCATGGGAAAGACTGCTGACCTGACAGTTGTGCAGAAAACCATCATTGACACCCTCCATAAGGAGGGAAAGCCTCAAAAGGTAATTGCAAAAGAAGTTGGATGTTCCCAAAGTGCTGTATCAAAGCACATTAATAGAATGTTATGTGGAAAGGAAAAGTGTGGAAGAAAAAGGTGCACAAGCAGCAGGGATGACCGCAGCCTGGAGAGGATTGTCAGGAAAAGGCCATTCAAAAGTGTTGGGGACTTTCACAAGGAGTGGACTGAGGCTGGAGTCAGTGCATCAAGAACCACCATACACAGACGGATCTTGGACAACAAACAACGTCAGAAGCGTCTTACCTGGGCTAAAGAAAAACAGACCTGGTCTGTTGCTCAGTGGTCCAAAGTCCTCTTTTCTGATGAGAGCAACTTTTGCATCTGATTTGGAAACCAAGGACCCAGAGTATGGAGGAAGAATGGAGAAGCACACACTGCAAGATGTTTGAAGTCCAGTGTGAAGTTTCCACACTCTGTGTTGATTTGGGGAGCCATGTCATCTGCTGGTGTTGGTCCACTGTTCTTCATTAAGTCCAGGGTCAACGCAACAATCTACCAGGAGATTTTGGAGCACTTCATGCTTCCTTCTGCAGACGAGCTTTATGGGGATGCTGACTTCATTTTCCAGCAGAACTTGGCACCTGCCCACACTGCCAAAAGCACCAAAACCTGGTTCAATGACAGTGGGATTACTGTGCTTGATTGGCCAGCAAACTCGCCTGACCTGAACCCCATAGAGAATCTATGGGGCATTGTCAAGAGAAAGATGAAAGACATGAGACTGAACAATGCAGAAGAGCTGCAGGCTGCTATTGAAGCATTCTGGTCTTCCATAACACCTCAGCAGTGCCACAGGCTGATAGCGTTCATGCCACACCGCATTGAGGCAGTAATTGCTGCAAAAAGGGGCCCAAACCAAGTACTGAGTACATATGCATGCTTATACTTTTCAGAGGTCCAATATTGTTCTATGTACAATCCTTGTTTTATTGATTGCATGTAATATTCTAATTTTGTGAGATTGTGGATTTGGGGTTTTCATGAGCTGTAAGCCATAATCATCACAATTATGACAAATCACGGCTTGAACTATCTTGCTTTGCATGTAATGAGTCTATCTCATATATTAGTTTCACCTTTTAAGTTGCATTACTGAAATAAATTAACTTTTGCACGATATTCAAATTTTTCGAGTTTCAACTGTATATATACACACTATATTGCCAAAAGTATTGGGACATCCCACAAAATCATTGAATTCAGGTGTTTCAATCACCTCCATGGCCATAGGTGTAAAAAAACAAGCACCTAGGCATGCAGACTACTTCCACAAACATTTGTGAAAGAATTGGTTGCTCTCAGGAGCTCAGTGAATTCAAAGCGTGGTACCGTGATAGGTTGCCACCTGTGCAACAAGTTTATCTATGAAATTTCCTTGCGACTAAATATTCCATGGTCAACTGTTGGTGGTATTATAACAAAGTGGAAGCAACTGGGAACAACAGCAATTCAGCCATGAAGTGGAAAGCCATGTAAAATGACTGAGCGGGGTCAGCGCATGCTAAAGCACACAGTGCTCAGAAGTCGCCAACTATCTGCACAGTCAATAGCTAAAGACCTCCAAACTTCATATGGCCTTCAGATCAGGGGCAGAATGACAACTCATGGGGCCCCCGGGCAATAGGGGATAATGGGGCCCCTTTGTCCTTGCCCAAACTCAAAAAAGCCTATGAAAAAGGTACCAGGGGCATCGCATGGGGCCCCCTACTGACCTTGAGCAGTGCCCGAGTTTCCAAATGGTCAGTCCGCCCCTGCTTCAGATTAGCACAATAACAGTACAAAGAGAGCTTCAAGGAATGGGTTTCCATGGCCGAGAAGCTGCATCCAAACCTTACATCACCAAGTTCAATGCAAAGTGTTGGATGCAGTGATGTAAAGCACACCGCCACTGGACTCTAGAGCAGTGGAGACATGTTCTCTGGAGTGACAAATCACGCTTCTCTGTCTAGCAATCTGATGGACGGGTCTGGGTTTGGTGGTTGCCAGAAGAATGGTACTTGCCTGACTGCATTGTGCCAAGTGTAAAGTTTAGATGAGAGGGGTTATGGTGTGGAGTTGTTGTTCAGGGGTTGGGCTTGGCCCCTTAGTTCCAGTGAAGGGAACTGTTAAGGCATCAGCATACCAAGACATTTTAGACAATTTCATGCTCCCAACTTTGTGGGAACAGTTTGGAGATGGCCCCTTCCTGTTCCAACATGACTGCACACCAGTGCAAAAAGCAAGGTCATTAAAGACATGGATGACTGAGTTTCGGGTGGAGGAACTTGAGTGATGTGCACAGAGTCCTGAGCTCAACCCGATAGAACACGTTTGGGATGAAACAGAGTAGAGTGCGAGCCAGGCTTTCTCGGCCAACATCATTGCTTGACCTCACAAATGCGCTTCTGGAAGAATGGTCAAACATTTCTATAGACCTAAACTTTGTGGACAGCCTTCCCAGAAGAGCTGAAGCTGTTATAGCTACAAAGGGTGGGCCAACTCAATATTGACCCCCACGGATTAGGACTGGGATGCCATTAAAATTCATGTGCATGTAAAGGCAGGTATCCCAATACTTTTGGCAATATAGTGTGTTTACTGGCACTGCAGGATCTGAGTCCCTGGCGGCATAGTGTGTTACTGATGGTAGCCTTTGTTACGTTGGTCCCAGCTCTCTGCAGGTCATTCACTAGGTCCCCCCATGTAGTCCTGGGATTTTTGCTCACCGTTCTTGTGATCATTTTGACCCCACGGGGTGAGATATTGCGTGGAGCCCCAGATCGAGGGATATTATCAGTGGTCTTGTATGTCTTCCATTTTCTAATTATTGCTCCCACAGTTGATTTGTTCACACCAAGCTGCTTGCCTATTGCAGATTCAGTCTTCCCAGCCTGGTGCAGGTCTACAATTTTGTTTCTGGTGTCCTTCGACAGCTCTTTGGTCTTCACCATAGTGGAGATTAGAGTGTGACTGTTTGAGGTTGTGGACAGGTGTCTTTTATACTGATAACAAGTTCAAACAGGTGCCATTGATACAGGTAATGAGTGCAGGACAGAGGAGCCTCTTAAAGAAGAAGGTACAGGTCTGTGAGAGCCAGAAATCTTGCTTGTTTGTAGGTGACCAAATACTTATTTTCCACCATAATTTGCAAATATATTCTTTCCAAATCAGCCAATGTGATTGTCTGGATTTTTTTTCTCATTTTGTCTCTCATAGTTGAGGTCTACCTATGATGCCAATTACAGGCCTCTCTCATCTTTTAAGTGGGAGAACTTGCACAATTGGTGGCTGACTAAATACTTTTTTGCCCCACTACACATACTTATAAAAGATACATAGTTTTAGAAAACATTGACTCTGACAATGCTACAAGGTACTTCCTTCACAGCATAAAAAACTCCCAAAGAAAGGGAGACTAGCTCGTAGTAATTACCATAATGATACTTACAAAAAAAATAAACAGACATTAATCAGAGCAACTGTAAAATAATGGTATCCAGGATGAGACCGCATATTCCAAAGCCTCAAAGACATGGACCATCGAGAAGAGCAAGGGCGGTCAAATATTCATCCTGTGGCTGACAGCAACTGGGGAACATCAAACCACCCACAGTATTCCTCTAAAAACATCATAGAATATATAATGTAAATTGAATACAAGGCTAGTTGGAAGGGTCTAAAAACTGATGTTCTAATAAATCTATGAAAACAAAACTAACCATATTAAAAACATGGTCAGTGAGCATAAAGAACTAAGGTGCTTATTGCTATTATGGTGAAGGTATCACAGATCTCCCAGAACCACAGATTTAGAGTAGTTATTGATCTATAATGAAAATCAGAAAATGTCAAATATATTGGCATAACTGCCTATATTAATGCAACAAATCGCTATTGCAACTATCCATAATGCTTACTGAGCTGTAGAGCAATAGAAATGTTCCAAATCCCAGTAGACAAAAGTTGTGTCCAGATTCTTTGTCTACAATAAAAAAATCAGCCGGCCCTTTGAGGGCAACCATAATGCTGATACGGCCCACAATGAAATGCAGTTTGACACCCCTGCCCAATAAGAAATGTTATCTATTTTTATTTAGATGGAAGTCACAACAGCAAAGTAGAGGTTTGAATGTGGTATTTATGCAGATGGTACAGCTGTAAAATGATTAGGGTGCCCATCTCAGATACGGTGTCCTATCTTAAGTTGGCTTACGTTTATGTGGCATGTATGAAAACTTATATCCTCCTGTAATGTAGTAGTTAGACATATGAGTTTTGTTTTATAACCAATCAATTTTCGTCTGAAAATTTGATTTGCGGAGATTCGGGTGAATAGGAATCTCCGAATGGACATAATAACCAATGTAAACGAATCCAAAAAAGTTATAGCAAACTAATGAATGCATTTGTTTCATTTTGTTGACGTTACGTTATTCAATAGTAGTTCAGGCCCATAGGGAAATTAATTAAATTTTTTAATTTGTTCAATAATTCGGATTCAAGTACATTTGTAATTTGAATTGAATTTGTTATTGCCACAATAAGTCACTTCAGTTCAGTTCAAATCTACAGTCTAATGTAATTCATAGGTTTGAAAAATTAATAGCCATGAATTTTGCATTATTTATTCTGCAGCATCCAAAAATATTGAATCTTTCAGAATAGTTTTGATATATAAATATTGAATTCACTCAAAATATATAACAATATTAAAAAAAGTGGCAATATTTTTCGAGTCCACCTGGACTAACACGTATTTAAAACGACGGCCGAAGATACAAAATTAATCCCAAAAATTAATTTCAACATAACAAATATGACAAAACAAAATTCTTCAAGGAACAAATCAATCCAAAACAAAACAAATAGTTTTGGTATGCACATGTCTAATAGTTGCCCAATTCAAGCTCCAAGTGCCTGGATCAGACACATTTGGCATTTTGAATGTATTGCCAAACCTGTAGTAGATTCGCCTTTAAGGCAGTCAATTCAGGAGACCATCTCTTCATGTGTATGGACACCTTAATACCTAAGTGATAAACAACATTGACAACAGTGTAATACATGGGTTCAACATAACTAATAAGTGCCTTTGATTTTCTTTTGGGTGTAACATTGTATTCCATAAATGGTAAATACCACAGAGTTCAATGATCAATATTGTAAACTACTGTACCTGTAGACATTAGAGCACTCTTGCTGTTATTGAAAACATACAAAGCTAAGCCATACTTAATACCTTTTAAAGGATAAGTTCATTTTTGGGAACATGTTACATGTTCCCCCCGTTTTTAGGGTGGAACATGTAACATGTTTCCACTCCTGCAGCCGCTGCCTCCTCCACTGCATCTAGTGACAGCTAGCGCGGAATCTTCTCCCCCATTAGCTGTCACTAATTTTTAAAAAGTGTGGCTATGCAGGGCTCCACCTGCCTGGCCGCATGATTCATTCACAGAGTTCTGTGAATGGGAAACTACAAGTACTGACAGCCTTTGCGCTGTCCACTTGTAGTTCTTAATGAGCTACCATGGTGCTGTTGAGCGCTGTGGTAGTTCATTGATTCTTTCTGTCAGTGTGTATCTGCTTGTCTGTAGGAAGTATGAGCACACAGATACACTAACAAGTCTGCAGGAGTCCTGCATGGCACCCGTGATCTGCTGATCGCAGGTGCAATGCTTTACAGTCATTTTTTTGTTGTTGTTTTTTTAAAGTGCCCTTATCCTTCAAAGCATAGTGCAAATACTTTCCTTTCCTGCTGCATGTTCCACCAAATGCTACTCCAATTCTGAGCAATCTTCTCCTGAAGTCTACAGGCAAATTGACAAATTGACTCATTTAGCAATATTGATCTTCTGGGTCATCCATGGCTCTTGTTAGTTCCTCCTGTTGACCTCCATGCATTATGGAATACAGTAGTGATGTTAAGGTCAGCTGGATGAAATGGCGAAAGCTACAGGAGACCTGCTATTTTTTTTTTTTTAAAGTGAAGGGGTTGCTTTAAGTCATGATCACTTGTTACAAAATAATCCATGTAACCTTTTGACCACACAACAGCACATAAACATGCATACTTGTAGACTATAATTATTGCATTTGTAATTCAAGGTAACAATAGACTATCTGACCACCCCACAAACCATAATGTTTTTTTCTACATCATTTTTATTATATGATATAGGAACATTTTTTGGGGGGTTTAATTATTTCTACCCGTCCATCAACCACTAACATCAGCCAATATGGTCACTATTAAAGATTCTTGTACAATTTAAAAACCTTTTGAGCTCTGTATTAATAATGTTGCATTGTGTTGTACATGTTTTACAAATACTGTATATTTTGTTACATTTTCTCCAGAAATCGACTCTGTATTCTTTTCTTTTTATGTAAAAAAAAATCTGATAATTAAAAGTAGCTAGAACTGTCTTCTCTGTGAGAATTTATTTCACACTTTTACAAAACCTTGAAGTGTAATTATATTCTTTTTCACCAAATACATGGTAACAAAAATATGAAATTCTAACATGCCTTATATACTGCATTAATACCAAAACCTGGATAATTTATGAGTCAGTAATCTATGTTCGACATTGCATATTTCAATTTTAAAAAAACTTTGCACTTTCTATACCAGAGGCACAGCAAACATGGTTCATGAGCACAATGAAGAATACCGTGATGTTTATGGCATGAGACCCCGATATTAGCAATACACAAACTGTCTGAATAGAACACATTGCAAAGGCAGAGTGAGAGTATTTGGATGTCTGTTTCTACAAAGCTTGAAGGACATCATTTGTACAAATCTATGACAGGAAGGTGACATTGTTGAAAAGATTTCAAAACAAGTTTTCAGTACCATCATTTCAACCGTACTATGTTCAGTTGCCATTCTTTTTTTTCTTTGTTCATGTGATAACATCTAAATGAAAAATATATTATTGGAACCTTTACTCACCCTTTGCAATCGTGAATTGGTGAAAGTTACCACTGAATTCACCATTGCTAAAGAAGAGATGGGAAATGTTTGCTAAGAGCAAAGGCGTAGAAATAAAGTGTTGCTTCACATTTGTTTTCCAAAGAAACAATTGAAAAATTACTCAATTACAGATGGATAGGTGGTACAAAGTAAGCACTTACCTTTCCCAGAGCATAGTACACCATCTGATGACTCACACTGACTCTTGCTCTCCTCTTCGGTCATATTGCATTTCCTTGCATGTTGGCATAATTTTCCAAACCAGCCAGCTTCACAAATGCATCGACCACAGGAACAAGTACCGTGTTCTGAAAAACATTTATAAGACACCAAACAGTTTCAGATTAGCATTAGATCACTTTCTAATCTGTTTGTAAAACTTTACATATTCAAAAATATAAGCTGTGACTGATGGAGGAGCAGCTGTTGAACAAATTAAACAACGAGACTTTGTAAGGCATACTATCTAAAAGCAGCATAAAGACCAATGGGAATGTGCTTAGCATGCTTTAACTGATGTAACTACAGTATACAATGGACGTTTGTACTTTATACAGCCCCAACAGCCTCTGCATTTTGAATAAAGCTGTTATTATTAGAAAATGAAACCTGTTACCTGAATGCTTGATATGATATATAAGGTATACAGTACATATGGTATATATTCGAGGAGTTTAATTACCAGAATGGACTGTAAAAAAAATGTTTGATTACCTATACATTAGCAACAGATTGGCTGAAATGTGTAGACAATGTTCTTTCCGATCTTCTGTCCAGATTTGAGGAACTTTCTCATTCCCAAATCCTCAGTTCGAATCTTCTTCACTGTTTCCATGCTCATGTTCAATTCTTCTGCCATCATTCACGCACTCAAACATCAATCTGAGCATACTAGGGTTTGCACTCTGTCCGCTTCTGCATTTGTCTTTGCGTTTTTGACCCCCAACTCTTGCATCATCATGGACATCTTCCCATCCCTCCTTAAACGTATGCCATTAAAAAACACTTGATTTCTTCATTGAATGTTCACCAAAAGCCTGTTGTACCAGAGCTAAAGTTTGGCTCACACTTTTGCCAATTCTCATCCAAAATTTGATGTTATTTCTCCGCTCCAGATTCCTGTCATTTTCCGTCAACAGCGCAATGCACACACGTGTTGTTTCTTTTACTACTCCATAAAGCCAACTGGTCTGTGACCCAGGTGAGTGCAAGTTAGAACATGTCAGAACATGCTTGGGTATGAGTGATTGTGTGAATCACCACCATAGTGCTATACCACGGGCATTCCAGGTATTAAATTGTCACACCTCGTACATGTACACTACTGTGCAAACATTTTAGGCAGTTGTGAAAAAATGCTTTAAATTAAGATTTCTTTCTGAAAAAGAAGTTGTAATAGTTTATTTTTATCAATTAGCAAAATGTAAAGTAAATGAACAGAAGAGAAATTCAAACCAAATCAATATTTGTTGTGACCCCCCTTTGCCTTCAAAACAGCATTAATTCTTTTAGGTACACTTGCACATAGTTTTTGAAGGAACTTGGCAGGTAGTTTGTTCCTATCATCTTAGAGAACTAACAACAGATCTTCTGTGGATATAGGCTGCCTTAAATCCTTGTGTATCTTCATGTAATCCCAGACACACTCGAGGGGCTAAACCATCACTTCCAGGATTCCTTATTCTTCTTTACATTGAATATAGTTCTTAATGACATTGGCTGTATGTTTGGGTCTTTGTCTTGCTGAAGAATAGGTTTGGGGCCAATTACATGCCTCCATGATTGTATGGCATGATGGATAAGTATCTGCCTGTATTACTCAGCATTGAGGACACCATTGATCCTGACCAAATCTCCAGCTCCATTTGCAGAAATGCAGCCCCAAACTAGGCTTTACTGTTACCTGCAGTCAGAAGAAAGTAGTTAAGATGTGTCTTTCACCTGCTGCATTCAATTTCCTTGGCAGACCACTGTGTTTACAGTCCTCAATGTTGTTGGTTTCTTTGCTTCTTCATAAAAGCTGTCTGGTTTGAAACCTTTGCCTGGGAGAGACCTTGCTGATGCATTATAACTACATTGGGGTTGATTTTCTAAAACTGGTAAATGCAAACTCTGGTGCAGCTCTGCATAGAAACCAGTCAGCTTCCAGGTTTTATTGTCAAAGCTTAATTGAACAATCTGAAGTTAGAAGCTGATTGGCTACCATGTACAGCTGCACCAGATTTAGCGCTCTCCAGCTTTAGTAAATCCTCCCGTTGTGTCTTGTTGCTGTACTTAGTCTTGCCATGGTGTATGACCTGTGAGATGAAACTGCCTTCCACAACCTCACCTTAGTTTGAGTTTGGCTGTTCCTCACCCAATTTTAAACCTCCTGCACGGCTGTTTCTGTTTCAGTTCAAGACTGTGTTTCAAGCTACGCCTGCTTGGTATAATTGGTTAATCATACACCTAAGCTAATGTGTAAGGCAAAGTATATGGGCTTGGAAAAATCTGTATGTAAATGGATAGAAAACTGGATAAAAGATCGTATTCAAAGAGTAGTGGTTAATGATTCATACTCTGAATGGTCTGGGGTCATCAATGGTGTACCCCAGGGTTCAGTGTTGGGACTTTTACTTTTTAATATATATATAAACAATATAGGGTCTGGGATTAAAAATCCCATTTCAGTCTTTGCAGATGACACCAAGCTGTGCAGTGGAATAACGTCCTTACAGGATGTCTCCAATTTACAAGCTGACCTCAATGCACTGTTTAATTAGGCAACTATGTGGCAAATGAGGTTTAATGTTGATAAATGTAAGATTATGCACTTGAGGGCTAAGAATATGCATGCATCATACATACTAGGGGGAGTACAACTGGGGGAATCAATGGTGGAGAAGGATCTGGGGGTTCTGGTAGATCACAAGTTTAATAATGGCATACAAAGCCAAGCTGCGGTTTCTAAAGTGAGCAAAATCCTCTCTTGTATTAAAAGAGGTATAGACTCCAGAGAGAGAGATATCATATTATCCCGGTACAAATCATTAGTAAGACCTCATCTGGAATATGCAGTTCAATTTTGGGCACCAATACACAAAAGGAACATTGGGGAATTGGAGAAATTACAGAGAAGGGCAACTAAACTGATAAGAGGCATGGAGGAGCTCAGCTATGAGGAAAGATTAGTGGAACTGAATTTTTTCTCTCCTGAGAAGGGGAGATTAAGGGGGGATATTATCAACATGTATAAATACATCAGTGGTTCATATAGTGAACTCGGTGTAGAGCTATTCACCCTGAGGTCATCACACAGGACAAGGGGGCACTCTTTACGTCTGGAGGAAAAGAAATTTAATCTCCAAACACGGAAAGATTTCTTCACAGCGAGAGTTGTGAAAATGTGGAATAGATTCCCTCAAGAGTTGGTTCTGGCCAACTCAGTGGATTGCTTCAAAAAAGGCCTGGATTCTTTCTTGAATGCACAGAATGTAACTGGATACTAATATTTATAGGTAAAGTTGATCCAGGGAATATCTGATTGCCTCTCGGGAGATCAGAAAGGAATTTTTTTTCCCTGAAGGAGCAAATTGGATCATGCTTGCTGGGTTTTTTTTGCCTTCCTCTCGATCAACTGTGGGTGTAGGATTATAACTTTTTTTTTTAATGGTTGAACTGGATGGACTTTTGGATGAACTGGATGGACTGCATTCCTGTGTAAATCACATTCGAATTGCATGTGGTGTGATTGAAGTCATACATTTTGTATGGCTCAAATCATACCGCATCTGCATCAGAAAGGTGCAGCACCCTTTTTTTGGTCCACACTAGAATCGGATCGCATGGGTATTCACACCAATGCGATCCGATTCTGCACATCGCACCGTGTTTTGTGGACTGATTTTGGGGTGTTGTTAACTTAACATACACACCTGCAGCAGTTCACATGAACGGGGTGCGATTCTGATGCGGTGTGGAATTTGCACAGAAAATGCTGCAAATTCCGCACCGCATCAGTGTGAACCCAGGCTGACTCTAATCTTACAAAATCCACAAAGTGTGCAAGTGTAGAAATTGATGCTGTTTTGAATCCAAAGGGTAGTCTCACCAAATATTGATTTGATTTAGATTTTTCTTCTGTTCATTTTTTAAAGCATTCTTACTTTACAATCAAATCCAAATATAACTGCGCTATATACTCTGCTTACACATTGCTGGTTGTGATGTGACAAATATTCAATTTATTATTACTCCATCTGATAGCTGCTGTTTATGGGTTGCATAAAGCACATTTAGCAGATACCAAACTTTTTTTCACAGAGCTATCTGATATGGAATCATTAATTATAATATATATACACCAGCAAAATGTGTTAGTAATTAAAATACAATAAATAATTATGTAAATAAAATGAAAAGTCTCTCAGTGCATAATTCTACAAAATTCTCAGTGGATAAGTGTCCACTAATAGTGAAACCATGCATTCATTCACTGTGTTCTTTGCTACACCTCCGTGCACTCTTTACCCCCCTGAAGTGTTCCCATACTGACTAGAGATTTGTTTGAGTCAGCCAGGCTTATTGGATGTTATCCTCAGGATCTTCAATACTCCTCAATGCTACTTGAATCCCTCAATTCTGGACACTCTCTTGCTTCCTGCATGAACCTCTACCACTCTGCTCCCAGACTCAATGCTCAGGCATGCATAAGTACAAACATATTGCAATAAACAGTTGTACCAACTAATTGACTGGAAAGTGACCACTACACATACAGTATGACAGACCTAGCTATCAGACACTGTGCATGTGAATTAATAACAAGGACAAGGATTTAGATATACACTCAGCAGCAGAAGTTAAACTATTAGATTTGCATTTTACTTGCATAGTAGTCCCTTCTGGTTTAGGGGTTAGAAGCATGGGCATTACATGTGACTGAGACTGTCTCTCTCCATCTCTGTCAACTTCCTCCTTCTGGGGTTGCAAAGCCAACAAACAGGGGAAGGAAGTGCATACATAATATACTTACAGGCATTTACAAATTCAGACAGTAGAGGGGAGCAGATCCATACACTAGCAAAAACGAGACCAGACAGGTAATTTGGCAGCTCCAGCAGTTAGCAGAAGGACGGGAGTGTCTGCGGAAAGGTACTAAAAACATTTTTGACTTTCATAAATTGTACGTAAAGCCACAACCTGTTTCTTTTTTTATAGAATGTGTCAAAGTTAGCACCTTTATATTGATATCTGTGTCCCCATTGGAGACGACCACCCTCGCTATTGGTTCCAGTGTCAGTATAGTAAGTAATGGGGAATTAAATATGTTGGTGTTATAAAACAAAATAGGAATAGCTCCTGTTATTCTAGGTAATCCTGCCCCTTCTGACCTGGTATCCAATAGCCAGTTTTAGCTTAAGGCTTAAAAGAGCCAGGATGTGCTTCCAGTGAGGTCATAGTCAGGATCATAAGCTTAGATGTCTGGTTGCATGTCAGATTAGAAACTATTAGAGAGGGACTAAAGCCCAAAGTAGATAGGCTGACCCTGAGTTCTAATGAGACAGTTCCAGTGCCACACCACAGTTCCTGCCAGTGGGAAGCTCTGTTCCAGGCTGGTTGGACAATAGTTGGAGGATTCTCCTGTGACAGTTGATGTTGTCTTCAGGTGTCCATCACAAAGATAAATGCTACATCATCCTCAGGGTCCCCTGCAACTGGACTTTGCTGCAACATTTATCTGGAAGTATCTGTATTAAAAACTATATATGCTCAGGTATATGTGCACAATTCCAGTAGGACTCCTATTGAACCCGTTTGCTGATAATACCTGCTTGTACATTGGATGTATGTACTGTTATTAATCTTCTTATATAAAGCTTGTATTATTTCCATATGGGCATGCATCAATGTACTTATGGATAATGTTATATGCTGGTTGTAGTAGTTCTCTCAATTACTTTGTTTAAATTACTGATTAATTTCCTAGGAGGGGAATCTTCTCTGTTCACAGAGACCCTGTCCTGGGTGGAGGCATAGCCAACAGTTATTATCAAACCCACTTTTCCACTTAGCAAAGGTTCTGTTTCTCTTATTTATTTACAGGTTTTGTACAATATCCTGTTTCTGGAGGACAATTTCCAATAACCTCCACAAAAAAGGGCTACTCTTGCTAATGCTGCAGCTCTGGACTTTGACTTCTTAATTCAATAAAAATGTGCATAATGTAAATGCAGTGGTTGCTCAATCTTTCTAAATGTTGTCTCTAATATGGGTATCCATTATTTGGGGTATTTTTTTTTTGCAGCGGGTAACATCTGTGTCTTGCCCATACGTCATCTCACACTTCACATATTTCTGAGTTGTTACTAAATTGTGCATTTCTACATTTCTGTAAATAGCAAATTGCTACTAAGAAAAGTGGAATTTGTCTTAGCCCTTAGATAAATGTCACAATTGCAATTATTCTGAAAGTGAGATCTTGCCTGCAACAGGATCACTTGAAAACACTCACCAACTTTCTATGTTCGCTAAAGGCTTAAGAAACAAGACATTGCTCCCTCAATGCCAAAAATGCTTTGAATTGAAAGTTGATAGTGAGCGAGCAATGCTTCTTGAAGAAGCGACATGTAAGCAGTTGCGTGTTACATTGCCCACATGTGTCCTTCAAAGCAATCCTGATACTGGTGAGTTCCTGCAAGTTTGACATTACATTAGGTATACATATTTTCAGAACTTCGTACTTACTTAGGTTTATTTACATAAGTAGGCTGAGTGTAATCTTACCTCCACAAATCTTTCCTTCTAGGTCCTCACACTGTCGATCATCACATTCACAATGCTTTCCATAGACCCTGCTATCTCCAGGTGGGAAACAAGTACACTGGCCGCACTCACACTTTCCTACAGAATGAAATATAAACAGTACCGTTATTCTAAATAGCATAGAATATCAGTTCTGCAAGCTTTATTATTTCACAGCAGCACATTATTTTGTTCTGTTCATAGCTTGGTTAATACATTCTGGGTTCTGTCTTTGAAGTGACCAGTAACATCAAATTGGTCTCTACAGGTAAAATTTCCTGTTTTTACTGTGTCAGTCCTTTTCTATACATCATTTTTTTTAAAAATAGAGAAGTACACTGTATTTTCAGTGATTGCATATTTTTAGTAATTATGTTATTATTATACAGGATTTATATATAATCAGAATAGCAAAGGAAACTGAAATTAATGGCATGAAAAACAAAAGCTGATTTGAGAGTGAAGGGAGATCCTTTTTTGTATTATCATTATTCAGGATTTCTATAGCACCAACAGTTTGCACAATGCTTTACAAAATAAAGAAATACATTACAGTTACAATTAAACCACCAAATAATTATGCACTTGGTGCTAGAGTGCAATGCTGAACATTGTGTTCTGGATACAGGAAAAATAGAATAATAAACAAAGCGTGTGCAAAATCACAATGAAAACATACATTAAAATGATGCAAATAATATCAACATCAATAAATTAAAATAGTGGAAAATAATAATATAAATGAAAGTCCGTTCTCAAAGAAATATTTCAGGGCCCCACTAGGGGGCCAGTGTAGAATCTTGTATGAAAATGAAATGCCACAATTCCACGTATTTAGTCTCAAACCACCTAAGACATAGAAATATAAATTCTCTTACATGATAACCTTGATTTCCATATTATAAGTGATCACTATCGCAGGATACACCAAATACGAATCACACAAAGGGTATGGTAACAACCTTTATGTCCACCAGGTCCTCTGCTGGCAGTCCAGAAAATGCAATTATTTACAGTAAGATTCAGAAGAAAATAGCAAGGACAATAGAGTAATATTGCTGAAAACACCAATTTATTTCATGCAAATACACTCACAAGCATCTCAGCGTAACAAAACCTCAAAAACTCCTCACTGCCATACACCAGTGGGTGTGATGATGTCATAGGCCGCTTAGCCCCATGCTACGCATTTCATCTATGCAAGGGACATTCTCAAGGGACATAAAGAAGGGCCACTAACATTGGGGCATCATTTAGATAACTTTACAAAATAAGCATTCCAGCTGAAATTGGTGAGAGCCAGAAAATAGCCAAAAGCAGGAAGTGATGCTGCTGCCATCATGTACCCTGCCCTAGTGATGTTTTATAATCCGGAGATCATGGGTATCCGATAAGGGGTTTCATATATGTATATTTGAGGTGGTTTGGGACTAAAACATGTAGAACTGTAGCATTTCATTTTCACACGAGAGTATACACTGTCCCGCTAGTGAAACCCTGAAACATTCCTTTGGGAGTGCGCTTTCATTTTCACACAAGATTGTTTATATTGGCCCCAAAGTGGAGCCCTGAATTTTCATATGGGAGTGAACTTTCATTTTTAGTATAATATTTTTTAATTTATCATGAATATAGTTTTATTTTTCCACTATTTTATATTTTGATGTTGGTATTTGCATCACTTTACTGTTTGTTTTCATTTTGATTTTTATGGATAGAGGTTTTGCGCAATCTTTTTGTTTATTATTACAGTTACAATACAATGCTAGATAAGAGGGTTAGGAGGGCCTTGCTTGTGACAATTTACAATCTATAAGGGAGGGGAAAGTTATACAATAGGTAGTAATTCTGGGGGAATGAGTTTATGGAGAAAGTAAAGGTTCAGTTTTTAAGTAGAGGTAGAGTTGGCTTCCCTGAAGAGAAGAGTTTTCAGTGATTGCCTAAAGGTGGACAGAGTGGGAGAGATTTGAATAAGGACTTACAGAGGATATGAAAGACTCTAGAGAAATCCAGGAGATGAGCATAGGAGAAGGTGACGAGAGCGCTACAGAGCATGAGACATTGATAGGTGCAGGTGAGAAAGGTTTTCAATATTTTGAAGCAAGATTTGTGATGTAGCTCAGG
This sequence comes from Staurois parvus, assembly GCF_062004578.1. Lineage (NCBI taxonomy): Eukaryota > Metazoa > Chordata > Amphibia > Anura > Ranidae > Staurois > Staurois parvus. Next base: position 1,753,383 of record NW_028318029.1, on the reverse strand, counting down.
GCAGACTGACTGACTAATAGCTTTGTATGTTGTTTCTAGTATTATGAATTTTATTTGTTGGACAAGTGAAAGGCAGTGGAGGGATTGGCAGAGAGGGGTGCCAGAGACTAACCAGTTAGTAAACTGTATGTGTTTGGCAGCAGTACGGCAGATTGAAGGGGGGAGAGCCTAATCAAGATGAGAGACACTGTAACAAGGTAGTAAATATGCATCTTAGTAGGCCATTGGTTAAGAATGGGCGTATTTTGAAAATGTTTTGAAGGAAGGCTGTAAGATTTGGACTTGGGGTCCGAATAATAGGTCAGAATCCAGAACAGCAAAATAAATGTATAACAGTTTTACTACTGTGCTAAGGTATGGCACCTCTCTAAAACTCCAGCACACAACCCTGGTCACGGTGTTTTAGCATCCACTTAGTCTTTCATGCCCACTTCTGGCTGGGGAATCTACGCTCAATGGCCACTTTATTAGGTACACACCTTGCTAGTGCCAAGAAAATATCCCCCACACCATTACACCACCACCACCAGCCTGAACCGTTGATACAAGGCAGGATGGATCCATGCTTTCATGTTGTTTAAGCCACATTTTGACCCTACCAACTGAATGTTGCAGCAACCAGACTGCCCATTCTCCTCTTACCTCTGACATCAACAAAGCATTGTTTTCTATACAACTACCACTCACTGGATATTTTCTCTTTTTTCAGACCATTCTCTGTAAACCCTAGAGATCGTTGTGCGTGAAAGTCCCAGCAGATCAACAGATTTTGAAAACCTCAGACCAGTCAGTTGGGGACCAACAATCATGCCATGTTCAAAGTCACTTAAATCCCTTTTCTTCCCCATTCTGATGCTCGGTTTGAACTTCAGCAAGTCGTCTTCACCATGTCTACATGCCTAAATACATTGAGCTGCTGCCATGTGATTGCCTGATTAGCAATTGGTGTTACCAATCAATTGAACAGGTGTACCTAATAAAGTAGCCAGTGAGTGTTTAACCAGTATATGTACTCTGGTGAGGAGGGGGTATCTACAGAATCTACAGCTTACAGCTGGTTGTTCTGTTGGATATTTGCGTTGAGCTTAAAGCTCCATATGCTTTGTGAATACAATAATATTTATAGTATAATAATTTTTTCATACTAGGGTCCCTTTTGGTTTAAATAATAGAATGGATGTTAATCTTTTTTTAAATAATTGAAACATGACCTTATTATTCTCATGTTCTATTTGCAGGCATCCATGTTGAGGGCACTTTTATTGTGCTGCTCTTGCATTAGGATGCTTGTAGTATATACATTAGATGAAGTTTTCTCTTTTTCTTCCATTTCTCTGAAATCCTATTGCTTCACTTTCACTTGTAATCATTTAGATTGAACAATGATTTTAATTAAGTATGTACCATCCCTAATTTTGTGGGCTGTTATGTTATATAAGTCTGAATTTTAGTTCTTTTTGATGTAAGCTTTGACAAAGCCTGTGGCCGAAACGTGGCAGCTTTTATGGATTCCATATCCTCTACTGTGTGCCAATAAAGCAAATATGATAAGGATATGAGTTGCCGGCTATTCTGTCACGTATCTTGGATTTAAAAACCAGCCTGAGCACCAACGCCCCACTCACATTCCTTTGATGAGCAGTATTGCATAGGTGAGTTGTTGATTACGAATAATTTTACCATTAAATAAAAGATGTCATGGTTAATTTGGTTTCAAAGGTTAATTTTTTTCTTTAAAATAATAAACACATCATACTTACCTGCTCTGTGCAGTGGTTTTGCACAGAGCAGCTCCAATCCTCCTCTTCTTGGGTGCCCCGTCAGCGCCTCAGGCCCCTCCCCCTTGCTGAGCACCTCCAAAGCAAGCTTCTTGCTCTGGAAGCACTTGCATGTGCTCACTCCTGGGCCATTTCTATGAGTCAATGGGACACACAGGTTGTGGCTCAGTCCCACCCCCCACTCCCCCCTCACTGGCTGTGATTGACAGCAGTGGGAACCAATGACTCAGCCAATGAGGAGAAAGAGACTCAGGAGAGAAGCTGCTCTCATGCACATCACTGAATCGATATCAGGCTCAGGTAAGTATTTCTTAATTCATATTTTTATAGCAAGTGCTTATCGGGATATCAAGCTTTAACGCATTTCTCGGGTCAACGGCGCAAACTTTTTTATATACTTAGTTCATGAACTGGTACCTTTAAAGTCCTGTAGCTTCTTTTGTATGGTTAGGGAGTTTCATGAATACAAATTAGAGTGTGTGGATTGTTGTTGCTACCAGAGGAAGAAGGGTGCCATGTGTATGGGTGAAAAATAATGGAGGGCCAAGATTAGGGGAAATATCCCCAGCGGTTAGAAAAAGAAGGAGGGTGAGGGAAGTGAGAAGTGAGATTTATATGTGCCAGTGTTGCCAACCTACCAGATTGAAATTCACTGACAATGACACCCAAATTTTACTGGCACAGCCAAGTTTTTACTGGCATTCCAAAAGTTAAAAAAACTACAGTTTTAAGTGCAAATTTCAGTATTTAGGCTACAAACAAGTACAATATGCAATTAGCAATGTGATTACAGTAGACATTAAGGCAAAAAGCATATTTCTTATTTTATTTTCTATATAGTAAGTAGCTCAGGAACAGGACTCAGGAGGGCAAGAAATTAGAATGAGCAGGCACATACAGATGAAATTGACTCTCACAGTGACGCTGACAGCAGCACCTGATGGCACCCCACCTACATGGCAGTCTCTCTCCACGCCAGGTGGTCCCTTCAGTCCACTCCAGTCCAAACAGCACTGACAGTACCGCTCCTTTCTTGCCTTGCTCTCATCCCGCAGACCCAATGGAGGGTTTGGCTGCTCCACGTGACTCTCTTGCACTATGGTATCACCCAACAAGCTCACGCACTGCCTCCGCCAGACCTGCCCTCACCACCTGAACATACTGTAGCAGGCATTCGGATGGTCTCGGCCGGCTCCGGACAGGAACTGCACATTCACAGTTCCGAGCCACAAATCACAGTCATATTTTTAACTGACAACCTTTTTCTGTCACTGGCACTGTCATTTCCCTAACATGTCATGCTATAAAATTGTGTTCGCCCATGGAAAGGCAACAAACTACGGTACTTAGAATATCCATAGGCAACACTTTAAAAGCTTTTACAGGTTACCAATATAGACTTACACATGAGGTCTGGTGCTAGAATTATTGCTCCCTCTATAGCATTTGCAGGGATACCTCACATGTGTAGTGAAGACACCATTTACATGTGCTTGCGTGACCTATGTATGCTTTCACCCTTGAGCATGAGCACGAGGACGGAGTTACACAAGAGGTCGGGTGCTAGAATTATTACTCTTGCTTTAACAATCACGGTGATACCTCACATGTGTGATGCAAACTCTATTTACATATGCATGGGTCACCTTTGTATGAGTCTGCCATTGTGCATGAGCACGGGGGGAGCAGGGAAGATCAAAATTTCATTATTTATTTTATTCAATTATGAATTTTTACAGCATCTCTTTACATGTTTTTGTTTATTGCTATCACAAGGGATGAACAACATCCCTTCTACAAATATTTGTGAAAGAATGGGTCACTCTCAGGAGCTCAGTGAATTCAAGCGTGGTGCCGTGATAAGTTGCCATCTGTGCAATGAGTTCATGTGTGAAATAACCTCACTACTAAATATTCCACAGTCAACTGTTAGTGGTATTATAACAAAGTGGAAGCAACTGGAAATAACAGCAATTCAGCCATGAAGTGGAAAGCCACGTAAACTGAGTGGTCAGCGCATGCAGAAGCGCATAGTGTGCAGAAGTCGCCAACTGTCTGCAGAGTCAATAGCTAAAGACCTCCAAACTTTGTGTGGCCTTCAGATTAGCACAACAACAGTGCATAGAGAGCTTCATGGACTGGGTTTCCATGGCCAAGCAGCTTCATCCAAGCCTTACATCACCAAGTGCAATTCAAAGCATTGGATGCAGTGGTGTAAAGCACCCCACCACTGGACTCTAAAGCAGTGGAGACATGTTCTCTGATAAGATGAATCATGTTTCTTTGTCTGGCAATCTGATGGGCATGTCTGGGTTTGGCGGTTGCTAGGAGAATGGTACTTCCCTGACTGCATTGTGCCGAGTGTAAACCTTGGTGGAGGGGGGATTATGGTGTAGGGTTGTATTTCAGGGATTGGGCTTCGCCCCTTAGTTCCAGTGAAGGGAACTCTTAAGCCATCAGCATACCAAGACATTTTGGACAATTTCATGTTCCCAACTTTGTGGGAACAGTTTGGGGATGGCCCCTTCCTGTTCGAACATGACTGCGCACCAGTGCACAAAGCAAGGTACATAAAAACATGGATGAGCGAGTTTGGGGTGGAAGAACTTGACTGGCCTGTACAGAATCCTGACCTCAATCTGATACAGCACTTTTGGGATAAATTAGAGCGGAGACTGCAAGCCAGGCCGACATCTGACATCAGTGCATGACCTCACAAATGCACTTCTCGAAGAATGGTCAAACATTCCCATAGACACACTCCTAAACCTTGAGGACAGCCTTTCCAGAAGAGCTGAAGCTTTTATAGCTGCAAAGGGTGGGCCAACTCAATATTGAACCTTATGGACGAAGACTGGGATGCCATTAAAGTTCATGTGCATGTAAAGGCAGGCATCCCAATACTTTTGGCAATATATACTGTATGTGATATTTTTAATTTTCCATCCTAGATTTGATTGACGGCAAGCTCAGAGGAATGATTTTCATTTGTTTTTTTAATAAAATGCACTGGGAGCTTTTTCTTGTTGAATAGTATCAGCTCAGCACAGCATTGAAGGGGGTTCAGTCATCACACAAGCATTGGGGAATGTTAATATCAGATTCTGAATGTAACATTCAGAAGGAAAAATGCAACTTCTTTACCTTCATACTCTAAACACACTTATTATGTTCTTATCTGCTATTTGTGTATATCCATTTTGTATCCTAATATCATACTGTATATAAAATCAATTTGAATATATTACATGGTACATGATAATTACTGATCTAATTTAAAAATAAGGTCATTTTGCTTAATTTTAGCAATGTATTCCCAAGAATCTACCTTAGTACTAGAATGCTGCCTCTGATCCAATGCCACTGGTGCTGTGGGACACTTCTACTATGTTTCATACTGAGGTTATGTCCTTGACACACTGGGAGAGTAGAATTAGCGATCATGCTTAGAGACTGTACCAGGGGGATCCTTGTAGTGCTACTGGCATTGGAGCTGTTAGAGCAAGGTCTGACGTCACATCAAGACAATAGGGAGGTTTGGAACTCTAAAAATAATCTTAGAAATAACTTCTTTTTTATTTTTTTTCAAACATACGTTACTGAAAAAGGAAAATGTACTTAACAATCCTGAATTCTGGACAGGGCTGGAGAGGTAGAGTATTACCGGTACTGTGTATAAACGAATGCACAGCACGTATAAATATAGGAAGTAAAGCAATATTTAACTCTGCAAGAGGCATATCACTGTACTTAACAGTGGCAATTCAAATAAAAAAATGTATGAGTGTACCAGTTAAAAAGCTTCACTTTTAAAGAATAAATTATTTGGTATAGTTATGTGTTTTCAAAACCAGTCATTACCCTTTTCTTTACAATAGTTAAAGTGTTACTAAACTCGCAACAGCAAAATCAGTCTGTATATGCAGAAAAGCATGCTTTTTATACTCACTGTGGAACCTAAGGGATTAATTCTCTGCATTGTGTAGAAAGGATGTTTGCTCCTGTCTTCTCTGATCCTCCCCCTCTTCCAGTATCCCAATTTTATCTCCTGATATAACATATTGTGTGGCGTCACTCTGCACATGCTCAGGTTGGTGTGTATTGCTACAGACAGTTTTTTTTTTCTTGGGAGAGTGCATGTGATCAGCACAGGGCCAATCAGCACTGTGCAGACAGAAGTCGGGGTCCTGCATCTTTCTACAGCATAATGAAAACTCCTACAAGCTTTACCATGTTCTCGGCTGGACACTGATAGAAGCCACAAGACTGCTCTGATTGCTGATGAGAAAAGGTATTTAGCAGTTAGGATTTACTAAAGTATTTGCACTTTCATGTTCTGTGTACTGTGGGAGACCAGATATAGTGAATGCAGGGTCCTGGGTTTAGTAACACTTTACTATAGAATGCATTAACTGTTTTCCTATTACATTTAGAGTATTTGACACCCCCGTTATATCTTACTGACTGACAGTACAGATTACATGGATCAATATATGATGCATACTTGTTGCATCAAAGGATATTCATTTTTTTTGTCTGGTCCAGACTTGGTCAGCTGATCATGCTGGGAAGAAATGGCCATACACAGGAACAATAATTCATATATACACACATGTGGATAGCATACATTTCTTCCCCAAAATGGCTAGGTTATGTGAACAGTTTATTTACAGTTTGTGCTTAGCAGTTGATCAACCCCTTCCAGCCTCCATCTCCAGGCCCTTTAACAGAATCTAAATGCCAGGAGGTGGAGGGGGGGGGGGGGCATTCTGATCATGTGACAGCTGTGATTGGCAGCCACAGTGGTCACATGACTGTAAAGCTCCCAATTGCTAGTATGCATAAGGAAATTGCTTGTTACTGTTCTGGGAGTACACAGGGAGCATGCTTTCCACACAGAAAAGTGTTACCTATGGACGCATATACAGTATGCGAGCACTTGGCGTTAAAGCCCACAGGTGGAGAGGCTGCATACCCTCCCTCTTAGATTGTAAGCTCCAAGGAGCAGGGCCCTCCTTTCCCTCTTGTATTGAACTGTATTGTTGCTGTATTGTCTCCCGTTATATTGTAAAGCGCTGAGCAAACTGTTGGTGCTATATAACTCCTGTATAATAATATAATAATATATGCTCCAGATGGGTAGAAAGTGGTTAAAGTGTATCTATAGCCAGTTTTTTTTGTTTGTTTTGGATAGATCAAGAAATGATTAGATCATCTGTCTGGTATTGCTGAAGTTGGAGGCTTTCATTTCCTGTCTGGTAAAAAAGTTGCCCCAGCACCAGGGGAAATCTCAGCAACACAGACAAATGTAAAAATGTTTTCTTTTTAAATTAATGCTGGCCATACACAGTTAGTTTTTTTGTTCAACAGATTCCTCCATTCACACAAACAAGGTTGATAGAGGAAGAGCTCCCCCTGGGACATTGTATTCTAATGGTGGCACCTGCTGCAGCCGCTGACTAAGGAAAATTTCCAATGTGTCCCTTTGAAAGAAGTCAAGCAATTGACTTTTTTCAGTCACACACTGATCAAAATTTAGATCAGTGTATGTGAAGCTTTACTAGTAAAAAGAAAACTTAAAGAATTGGGATTTTATACTTGTTTATACCTTCTCAGATAAATGACAACCATATTTAATAAAACAAATGACTTTTATTATACATTTAATTTAAAAATATTTGTGGGATATTACATATTCCCATAGATTAAGATCAAAGATTCTGAGACAACAACAAATGCGTCGGAATTTGGCACATTCTCCCTTTCATGTACTGGCATATTCTGGCAAGCAATATCTGACAGTAAATGCACATGTGGGAGAGAGAGTGCATGATGGGGGAAGTGATATTCGAGGATATTAATGTGATGTTGTTGTCTCAGAATCTTTGATCTTAATCTATGTGAATATGTAATATCCCACAAATATTTTTTAATTAAATGTATAATAAAAGTCATTTATTTTATTAAATATGGTTGTCATTTATCTGTGAGAAGGTATCAGCACCTATAAAATCCAATTCTTTAAGTTTTCTTTTGACTGATTGTTCATATTTAGTGATGTGGCGGCTGAATCAGACCTATTATTATTTTGTATGTCAAGCTTTAGTTAAGCAGGGGACTGCTCAAACCTCTTTAAGCTTTTTATTGTTGTCTGTTTCCTTGTTGCAAATATTTCTTTACTTCCTGTCAGGTCTCCAGAAGAGAAAGCAATGGGAAATCTCTTTAACACAGCCCTGGATAAAAAAAGGTTCCAAACTTCCCCAGCCTATCCAAAATTTAAAAAAAAAGGTTTTGGCATAGACACATTTTAAGAAGATATGCAAATCATATCATGTATAGCCAACCTCTAAGTTTCATAGGAGACATCATTTATATCATTTTATAGAAAAAGAACACAACAAAATACCACTGAATATTCAGTAGATGACATAATTAGAAATTCATTTTCCAGTATAGAATCATCTGCTAATGCAATCGGCAACATATGGTGCAGTCTAATTGTACAATCTCTTTGGATGTACTAAGAACTAGGTAGACTGAAGGTGTACCTACTTAGATATAATCTGAATAGTTTGCTCAGGTAGGTTTTTGTACTGCATAAGTGTTGGTAAATTCAAATTAGACAGATTGTACAAAATTGCAGTGCCAATTTTACAGAATGGAAAAAAAAAATCTGCTAGGTATTGATGCACATCAATTCTGCATGATTTATCTATCTTTGGGGTTTTCTATCATATTTGTGAATATTTTCTGTTGCTGTCTGGAATGCTTTTCTTTTTCAGTGTGATATAAACTGTGTTTTTAATAATAATAGCAATTATAGAATGCTTTCCATACATCTCAATTCTATACATTATTCTCAATATTGAAAAAGATCAAAGTGAAAAAAACCCATTGTATATACATTCAGGATATTCGCGTACGCTACAAATTAAGCAAAAATGCCAACATTTTCTAACAGGTCTGATCACTTTATTTCTATTCTTCAATTTCCAAATCAACTGAAAACAAATACATCTACTACCTGTTAAAAATCACTTCTTTTTCCACAACAAAGTTTATTTTATACTAGCATCTAAAATAAGTAAAGGAATAATTTCGTTTGGAAAGTCTAAAATAACAAACACATTTAACAACAAAGAAACAAACTCCAAAGAGAAAGAGACAGCTGGGAGCTATGTGCTTGCATGCACTATCTTTCCTTTTGATTTTATCAGATTTCTGCTAGACATAAAACAAAATTCCTAAAAAAGAGGAACAAAATTAAGCAGAATAACACAGAGCACTATGGGGTCTCTAAGGAGACAGCACAATTGTAGCAGCCTGCTTCAATGAGAATACACATGTAAGTATATACATTTCAGCTTTAAATATGGAGTTCTGTAAAGTGGTTGAAAACCTCTGACATGAAAAATGAACAAAGCATATCCCTCTATAGTATGTACTTCTCTTAATCTAGAGCACTAATGCTGGCCATACATTATACAATTTTCTTGTTAAATTCATTTAGATTTACCTTCAACTATGTAGTGCAAGAGCCTGCCCGATTGCATACAAATTGATAGTGTTTAGGTTTACCCTCATATTATATGGTTTTGGTAAATCTAAAGGAAAATTGTACAAGAAGATTATATAATGTATAGCTAGCCTATGTGTCATTCCTGTCTGATATATAGTTATCTGTTATAGTTATATATAGTCATATGTTATCTGCATGAGTCACTTCTGACAAGTTTTCCTAGCATCAAGAGCAAAAAAAAGGTGATAGGAGAAATTCCAGTGCATAGCCTGTGATTGACAGCCTCAGCTTTGTTCCTGTGTGCTGTGTGAAGGGCGTGTGCCCCTTCCCTCCAATCAGCTCTCACTGAGCTTTACAGATTGCAACTTCAGCTCCCTGCCCCCTGCTTTCTTAAAGCTCAGACAAGCTGTATATATTCTGGACTTTGAATGGTTGTAGAGGAGAGAAAACTGCATATAATCAGGTACACCTTATGTAGGAGGATTTATTTAATCTTTGTGTATCACCTGAGGCCAGTCACCTCACTGGCGATATGTAAGGGTTTTCAACTACTTTAAATAGGCTATTTTCATCAAAGGGGGCTAGGGGAACTTGTAAGCCTGTATATATGAGCATAGAGCCTCACCTGTAGGCCGTAAAAGTACACAATATTAATATATTTCATATATCTATCCCTTCAGAGCATATGCGTCAGTATTGTCACCGGCTGCTGCTCCGTAGAATATCTCCTAAATGGTGAATGTTTAGGAGATGTTCATTTTACCTACAGGTAAGCTTTATTATAAGCTTACCTGTAGATAGAAATATAAAAAGTGTCTTTACTACCACTTTAACCATTTGCCTACAGGGCACTTATACTCCCTTCCTGCCCAGGCCAATTTTCAGCTTTCAGAGCTGTTGCACTTTGAATGACAATTGTGTGGTTATGCGACACTGTACCCATATAAATCTTTTATCATTTTTTTCACACAAGTAGAGCTTTCTTATGGTGGTATCTACTCGCTGCTGGGTGTTTTATTTTTTGCGCTATAAACAAAAAAAGAGAAAAACATTTTAAAAAAAAGTTTTTTTTTGTTTCTATTATAAAATTTTGCAATCGGGTAATTTTTCTCCTTTACTGATGTGCGTTGATGAGGCTGTACTGATAGGCAGCACTGATGAGCACTGATAGGCAGCACTGATGGGCACTGGTGAGGTGGCATGGATAGGCAGCACTGATGGGCACTGATAGGAGGCACTTATAAGAGGCACTGATAGGCAGCATTGATAGGCAGCACCGATGAGCTGGCACTGATGATGCTGCACTGATAGGCGGCACTGATGGGCAGCGCCGCTGGGCAGAACTGATGGGTGGTACTGCAGGGCACAGGTGGGTGACACTGATGGGCACAGGTGGGTAGCACTGCTGGGCACAGGTGGGTAGCACTGCTGGGCACAGGTGGTTGTCACTGATGGGCACAGGTGGGTGGCACTGATGGGCACAGGTGGGTGGCACTGCAGGGCACAGGTGGGTGGCACTGATGGGTACAAGTGGGCGGCACTGCTGGGCACAAGTGGGTGGCATAGGTGCGGCACTGCTGGGCACTGATTATCAGTGCCCTGATGATCAGTGCGGATCACTTCTCTGACAATTGCCGGTTATCGGCAGTACTGTGACAGTGAGGAAAGTGCAGCCGATAACCGGCAACTGCATTTACCAGTAATCTACTGTGTCATTGGACACAGCTGATCACGTGGTAAAAGGCCGCTGCGATTGGCTGTTTATCGTATCTCGTGATCAGCTGTGCCCGGGTGCACACCGCTGGGGGTGTGCAGGGGCCGCGTTCTGGAATGACGTCCATGGACGTCGTCCCAGAATCAGACAACCACGCTGTAGCCATCCTTCGGCTATGGCACGGTAGGGAACTGGTTAAGTCTCTAGACTTAACAAACATTTAACCCATGCCATGTGTGTGTGTGGAGGGAGAAGGGGGCACTGCAAGAGTATTTTTTTGTGGTGGAATATCTAGGGACTATTTCCAACAGTTTTTCAGTTTGAAAGGTACTCATGCAAGTACATATTATTGCCATATAGAAAATGTTTTTTTTTAGCGTGTGGTACTAGACAATATGTTGGACTGAAGTAAACTAACTTGCTGTATTAAAAAATGATTACACAGCACAGAGGACACAGGGAATGTCCTTGGCCTGTCCCTTCCAGACTCTGTAATGTCACTTGTAGAGGTTTCCCTGATATAGCTGATGTAATTAATGTGCTGTCATAACATCCCTTAGGAGCAGCAACACAATTTGTGGCTATTTTACACAAGTCTACCATTGACCAGATCCCTCTCCCATGTCATATATTGACTATAATAATTTACAGAAAATGACAGTCTGTCATTGCTTTAAATTAGTAGCTATCTGGCCACTGTACAATGCCTCTGTATGTATGGTAACAATAGATGACTCAACTAACATGACTGTGTCAAACTAACAGTAGGATTTCATGTGATACTTCAACTTTTTTTTTTTAATTTAAAGGCATGTACACTTGGAAATGTTTCTTTTGTTTTAACCAGGTATTAGTTTAGTAATATCTTCTATGTCTTTTGTTTGCTTTACCTTGTAATGATGGTCTCATATGTTGTTTGAAGTGTCATGGCTGATTAATCCCCCTATGTCTATGTGTTCATTCACCTAGCTTGTCCCTGTTTGCTAAAGTGAAAGGCTTCTTCTTGTTCTGAATCACATGTTGTCCAACGCATGTGTCACCATTTCCTCTGTGTTGCATCACAAATGGGAGAGTGCTAATGTTATGAATACACGTCTTCCCTTTACTGCTCTTCCTGCTTGTGTCTGTATCGGATCTAATTACTATGCAGCTTTCACCTGCAGAGCACTAGACTGGAAGACCCAGGGATCATGGCATGTGTAGTTTCTTTATAGTGAGTGTCAGCTATTAGATCACAGGCAGCGGTCATGCATTAACCTGTGCACTGCCATGCTGTACGCCTCATGTGTAAACACAAACAGAGACTGCTGATAGCAGAATGTGAAGATTGTGTGATATTGTCAGCAACATTTATCATGTACTGTAGTTTCGTGGTTTAATTAGTTGCCTGTGAAGACAAAGAGAGTTGATTGCACTCCATAGATGTCACAGATAAAACTTCTCTTTATTAGATCTTCATATAAAAGTCACAACTCCCACATAAGACAAAGAAAGTTAACACGTTTCACACAAATGACATGTGCTTTATCATAACTAATCCATCCCAAAATGTGGAACAGTTAAATAGACCAGATAGACAGCTGACCACAGTGAAGGGTATGGACAGTCCCACTCATCAGACGTAGAGGAGATTCTAATTTCACCATTAAATGGCAGTGTCACAAATATATCAAAACAACATATATATAAATATCCTATCACCCCACTTAACATTAAGGAAATATATAAAATATTCCTCTAAACGCACTTAACAAAAGGAATGTCTGTGTATACATTAATATACATAAAACATTTTATGTATTATGGATTTTGAGTTTAACAATGTATATGTGTGGAACCATGGGCGCTTTTGGAGCCGTCATAGGTATCCATATAAAAAGCGAGTGAGCTTTTCAGAAGTGGAATCTGAGCATATGGATGATACTCTGGCAATCACAGGATCCGATACTTCTGCCGAGCAGCCAACCATTCCACAGGGTCTACACACTGCAAACACACCGCTTTCCCAAAAAATGGTTCCCAGAAAAACAAACACAAAAAAAAGAAAGGACACAACAAAAACCTCAAAAGACCCGGAGGGGAGGCAGGAGAAACTGACAATGGGCTTGCAAACCGATATCCCCTCAGGACTCTGCCTCACAAGAAACAATACAAATCAGTAATGTCTTGAACATGTCAAGTAGACCTTTTGACATTAGATGAAATTTCATTACTATCTAAGGGTTTAAATTTTTGCCCGCAGGAACATTTTGATTTATTGTGGAGGATTATGGATATAAATAAATTTGTATGCAACATGACTATAAAAAGACATTATTTTGAGGTCAAAGATGAAAGAGATCTGGTAACTCCTTTAGAGAGCATTTGCATTATCACTGATCTTGAGGATTTAGCTGCTGAGGTGGGTCATCCATTTACATCTGACAGACTGATACAGGGGCTACAGAGACTCTTTCAAGAACCGGTCTGAATTTTATCCAGTCCGGTCACGGACTAGTGAAATGGACAAATGCCCTTTTCTGTTCCGGCTCCTCAATTATAAGGACAGGGATGCCATCCTTTCTAAAGCTAGAACTGTTAAGGATCTGTCTGTGGATAAGGCTCTCATCTCTTTGTTTCCTGATTTCTCAGCGGAGGTCCAACAACAGCAAGTAAAATGTAATGATATAAAGAAAAGGCTGAGGGCTCTCCTCAATGTCTAGTCCTTCTTGCTATACCCTGCTAAGCTCAAAGTCATTGCTAATGGCACCATGCAGTTCTTTGATAATCCCACAGCAGCCATGCACTGGCTTGATCGCAAAGAGTATAACCTAGCACACCATCCACCACCGTGAGGAACCCGGCATCTCTCACACTCATATGTGCTTGCTTTATATGCTCTCATACCTTTCCCAAGTTTGTGGAGTGGACTACTGTTGTTGCCTCTCACTATTATTATCCGACCCTACTCTATCGTTTTGATCAGCAACGTCGGGAACATTTATCTCTTGTCTTCTTGCAATGCTCAGTTAAGTGACGATTTGTCATTTCCTACATTGTTTACATGCCCTCGGAAATAGGAACTATTCCCCACAGCATTTTGGTCCTATGTGGATGTTACCGGAATATGCAGCTGGAACATCTGTTCCTTCTTTGGGTCTGGTTGGCCCTGTTCCATGTGTTGTTTTTGTTAACTCAATTTTTTTTTCTCAGGTGGAACACTTATACTACGCTTGCTATGCAAACAGCAGCCTTCCTCTATGGGACTGTCTCACTTTACAGACTATACAGCATCTTGCGGATTGGGGGCTTCCTCATTACTTTTTTATACATCCTGTGCTACATTTGATATTGCTACCTTCTGGTGATGGGTGTCATCCACTGAGATATTGTGCCTTGTATTACATTGTCACCTGATATAAGTTCAAACCTACTTATATTATCCTGGAATGTGCGTGGCCTGGTTGACGGTATCAAGCGGGGTGCAGTCTTTAGTCTTTTTAATAGACTGTGACCCTCTTTGATTTATTTATAGGAGATGCATTTGAAACCTAAGTCCATTGGTCTGCTTCACTCACGCACATTCCCATTCCAATACCATTCTACCTACTCCTCTTTTTCTAGAGCTGTTAGCATTCCGGTTTCTAAACAGATTACATTTGTTTGCCTATTGAAGCAGATTGATGAACAGGGTCGATATGTATTTTTATTATGTAAACTCAATGGTTTTTTTATGCATATTGACTGCTTTGTACATCCCTCCACCCTTCCCTGCTGGTGTCCTGAAATGCATGGCCCAATTTATAGCTCTTCACCCTGATATCCCTGTTTTCGCAATAGGAGACTACAATAAATGTCTCAATCCGACACTTGACAAGCTGTCATTTTCTCACCAAAATAGGCCGCTGTCTACACAACCTACTGTCTTTGCTAAGCTTATAACAGAATTGGACCTCAGGAATGTGTGGAGGGAGGAACATGCAGAAACCAGATGTTATTCTTGCTATTCTGCCACCCATTGAGGCCTTTCTCGTGTTGATTTAACACTGGGTAACACAGCGCTCCTCCTTATGTGGAGGACTCATTCGCATATGAACTCATAGGCATATGAACCTAGGATACTGTCTGATCATGTTCCCCTGTGGGTACACTTGATGATGGCAGGCCCGCCACTCCATCCACTTTGGCAAGTTAACCTTTTCTGGTTGACACTTTTTCCTTCGCCAGATCCCCTACCAGGAGACCTTTCAAATTCCCTTCTGCAAAATGTGGGCTCAGCCTCATCGGCTATCCTGTGAGACATGTTGAAGGTGTATCTCAGAGGCCTCCTTATCAGGGAAATAACCAGTGGCAAATGTAGAACTAAAGATTGTGAAGATACAGTCAGGTCAGAGGTGCAACGTAGAGAAGTTGAATTAATTGCTACCCCTAATTCTACTAACCAAAGACACTGGCTGGAAGCTCAGGCCCTATATAATTTTGTTGCGTTTATTTAGCGCTTTTTTTTCCCTCACTTTGAGGGTGAGAATATGAGTCACATGCCAGCTATGGTGGCCAGGGCTCAACAAGCTGGAAATACTATAGATGCTATTAAATCAGGAACTGGGGAAGTCCTCACCTCCCATACTGCCATACTAGCTACATTTCACCAATTCTTTGTTGAGCTCTGTACATCTAAAACTACCTCTACTGTCACTGATTTATCAGCCTTTTGGCGGATTGCCAGTTCCCACAACTAGCTGCCTCTGAGGTAAAAGCACTTAATGCCCCATTTACCACGGAAGAGCTGTCTGATGCCTTAGCTATGGCCCCCTCACACAAATCCCCGGAGCTGACGGTATTCCAGCTGAGGTCTATACTAAATATAAGGTGGTACTTTTACATGTTCTCCTAAAGGTCATACATGAACCAGCAGAACTTGGCACCTTGCCTGGCTCTATGTGTCAGCCAGCGCGACGGCGACGGATCTGCGCATGCGCAGAACTCCGATGCGCCCTAATCCACTGGCACTTGGACCTGGGCGGTGGCAGCAGCCGCTCATGCGCACTCACGTTTGTGGACGTGCGCCTGGCACCAATGACGGCGCAGGGCGCCCTATTTAAACCAGCCCTGCACAGACACTAGTTGCCGTATGGTCTAATTATCCTGTGTTCCTGTTCCTGTGTATCTGCTGTTTGACTTGTTGCCTGCCTGATCCTGACCTCTGCTGACTATCTCCTGCTCTGACCCCTGGCTTGTTTGATTACTCTCCTGGATATTCCTATCGATCTGAACTCCTGTTACCGAACCCGGTGAGTGACCTGACTACTCTTTTGTCTGCTGCCTTGTACTGCGCTAACCCCACCGTTACCGAAACCAACCCGTCTGACCACGCACACTCCTCTGCCATCTATCCATCCTGCACGGATCCAGTCATCACTGCTCAGGCCTTCCGCCTCTTCACATCAGGCTCTCCACCTGTATATACCTCTGGAGGATCCCTCTACCACAGGCGGGTGTACCCAGGGGCCGCGACCTGGTCACTGTCTGCTCCAAGTCCATTCCCACCATCAGGGGCCATGATGAACAAGCAGACTGGGACTTAGACTCCGCGCTCTGGGGAATCCTGTTCTGTGGACTACTAGAGGTACCGCCAGGCGGTGTCTGACAGAACCATACGGACATGACGGAGACTGGAAGAGGGCCATCCCCACTGGAGGACATATGTCAACATCTGGCGGCATAACCCAAGCCGTCAAAATACTGCAGGAGGGTTACACACACCTCAAGAATCGGATCCAGACGTTAGCCGCACCAGCTGCTCCGTCCCAGAGCTCGGTTTCTCCTTCTGCAGCCGGAGAGCCTTCAGAACCTCCCGCCAGAGCAGTAGTCACGTTGCCTACTCGGCTCCCCAGCCTCTCCTATGTATAGACGGAGATGCCGAGCTCATCCAAGTCATCCCCCCCGGCCTACCACGACTATCTAGATGTTTTTAGTAAATGGGGGGCAGACATTCTTCCTCCACACCGACCCTACGACTGTCCCATCGACGACCTACCCGGATCTGAGATCCCTTTCGGACGGATATTCCCCCTATCGGAGCGGGAATTGGGGGTACTCAAGGAATACATTGATGATAAACTCCAGAAAGGGGTTATCCGCCCCTCCACATCACCAGCCGGAGCTAGAATCTTTTTTGTCGAGAAAAAGGACAAATGCTTAAGACCCTGTATCAATTATCATGACTTAAATAAGATTACGATAAAGAATCATTACCCCCTTCCCTTGGTTCCGGAACTATTCCAATGGTTAAAGACAGCAGCCCTGTTTACTAAATTAGATTTAAAGGGCTTGTATGACCTGGTCCGCATAAGGGAGGGGGACGAGTGGAAAACCACATTTCGCACTAGATTTGGGCACTTTGAGTACCTTGTTATGCCCTTCGGACTTTGCAATGCCCCAGCCACATTCCAACATTTCATTAATGACGTATTTAAAGACTACCTGGACATTTTTGTGGTCATTTACTTGGACGATATTCTGATCTTCTCCTCTTCTTTGGAAACCCATAGGGGTCATGTCAAAAGTGTGTTGGAACGTTTACGCCAACACAGGTTGTATGCTAAAGCTGACAAATGCAGCTTCGAGCAGCACAGCATTGCATTCTTGGGGCTGATCATCTCCACCACAGGGGTTGCGATAGATCCCCAGAAGGTCTCGGCAATTTTAGAATGGCCAGTTCCCACGGACAAAAAGGGCGTGCAACGCTTCATGGGGTTTGCAAATTTTTACAGAAAGTTCATCAAGAACTTTTCGGGTCTCGTGTCTCCCATTACCCAGCTCACCAAGCAGGGGGCCCGTTTCCGGTGGACACCTGAGGCTCAAGCAGCATTTGAGACCTTGAAGGAGCTGTGTACTACTGCCCCTATCCTTAGTCACCCTGATTCCTCTCTGCCATACATTCTGGAAGTTGATGCTTCTGAGAACGCGGTGGGGGCCATCCTGTCCCAGAGGAAAGGTACCAGAGAACTCATGCACCCAGTGGCATTCTTCTCACAAAAACTCACGTCAGCAGAGAGGAATTATGACATTGGAGACCGGGAACTCTTGGCTATCAAAACGGCACCGGAAGAGTGGAGGTATCTGCTGGAGGAGGCCACACATCCAATCTTGATTTTCACAGACCACAAGAATCTGGAGTACTTGAGGATCCCCTCGGAAGAAGTCATAGGACGAAACGCGTCAGATTGTGGCCTTCCTGTGATGTCACTACTCATGCTGATGCACGTGTCCAGATCACATGATCGCGTTATTACCATCTTGAATGCGGGCTGGCTGGTGAGACACAGGATGCAGAGACTGGAGCTCTGATATAACAAAATGCCTTGTTTTTATTTGCTCATTGTGAGTGTGATTTTAAGGGGGGTTTGTTTGGCAATACATTTGTTGGATGATACTGCACTATGGCGAGTATTTTCTTTACCCACATGTGCTAATCTGGATATGAGAGGATCTTCTCTGGAGTTTGTTTGGTGATATGCTGGATACATAGTAGTATGCTGAGTAATTACCAACACATGAGGATCGTCCTTTGAAGTCTGTTTGGTGAATGCTGGATATATACTAACATGCTGGTTAATTACTAGCACATGGTGAGTGTGCATTTTGATGGGGTGTTTTTGAGCACTGAATACCACATTGCTTATGAAGGAGGATCTCATTACTTCATTTACTGAGGATCATGTTTATATGGACTTTCCTGAATGGACTATATTGAGATTCCCTAGTTATTGATTTTTTGTTTGCACTATTAATATGCACTTATTTGGTGGTGGTTATATTTAGTTGTGTGATTTGGTTTGCGCTATTATTTGTGATTTGTATATTTTTTACATTTGTATTATTACTTGAGGACAGCCAAACGACTGAGACCACGCCAAGCAAGATGGGCACTTTTCTTCTCCCAATTTGTGTTCCATATCACATATAGACCCGGGTCTAAGAATACAAAGCCCAACGCTCTCTCACGCATGTTTGAGGACCCAGAAGAAGTCCCCAAACCGGACACTATCCTGTCCACGGGAAACTTTCTCGCCCTCCAAACGGAACTACGCTCTAGGCTACAGACCGCTTCCATAGCAATGCCAAGCCCACCCGGGGTTTCCCTACAGAGCAAGGAAGGTCTCTTTTGGAAAGAAGGGCAAATTGTGGTACCCGAGAAGGTCCGAACCTTAGTCCTGGGGCACTGCCATGACCATCCACTGGCAGGCCATTTTGGAATCGCAAAGACCGTAGAGTTACTCCTGCATACATTCTGGTGGCCAAGCATGGCTAAAGATTGTGAACTGTATGTGAAGACCTGCGCCACGTGTCAAAGGAATAAGCCCACCAGAAGTAAGGCCTGGGGTTTACTACGACCATTGCCTATACCTGACCGGCCGTGGCAGATGATCTCCATGGATTTTATAGTGGAGCTCCCACCATCTCAAGACCATTCAGCGATTTTCGTAATTGTGGATCGCTTGTCAAAGATGGGCCATTTCCTGCCATTAAAGAACACGCCCTCGGCTCTGGAAACGGCACAAATCTTTGTGAAAGAAGTGGTAAGGCTTCACGGAATTCCAGAAGACATTGTCCAGTTTACATCAAAAGTCTAGAGAGCATTATGCAAGGTTTTGGGAATCAAACTGTCCTTCTTGTCGGCCTACCACCCACAGACAAATGGGCAGACGGAAAGGACGAACCAGACATTGGAACAATACCTGAGATGCTATACGTCTTTCCTCCAGGACGACTGGTTGGCACTCTTGCCATTGGCCGAATTTGCGTACAATAACGCAAATCTTTCTGCTACAGGGCAATCCCCATTCTTTGCCAATTACGGGTTTCACCCCACATTTTTACCTTATCTGATCCCTAAAAGCCCAGTTCCTGCTACGCAAAATATGCTGGATTTTTTCTCTGCCAATAACAAGGTGCTTCAAGAAGTTATTGCAAAGGCCCAGGAGGACAGTAAAAGGGCTTTTGACACGAGAAGAAGAGGTGAACTAAGCCTGCAACCGGGGGATCAGGTCTGGCTAGCCACTACCAATTTGAGGATGTCATGTCCCTCGAAAAAACTGGGGCCGCAGTTTATGGGCCCATTCCGGGTGAAACGGAAAATCAATGAAGTGGAGTATGAACTGGTACTTCCAGGAACTTTTAAAATTCACCCAGTTTTCCACGTGTTGCTACTGAAGCCAGCAATGCCAGATCCCTTCCTGGACCGAAGGTCCAGACCTTCGGAGGCCGTGACTGTGCTGTTCTCCTCATATTTGTTATTTAACTGTGCATTGCATTGTATTACCAATTCTTATTTCACCATGTTGTTTCTATGCATTTATCTGTTGCTGCCATCTGCTGGCCAGAATTTGCATGCTGCATGCCTCTGCTCTTGTTAGTAAGTTTTTCCTCTGCTGGGCGTGGTTTTAAGCAGCCTTGGTTGTGTCACTTCCTGCAGCCATTTTTATGTGCTTCATAGCTGTGTGACAGGACATTCAATACCCTGGGCTTGTACAGGCATCAGTTTTTGACCAGCAGTTAGCCTCAGGAAAGATATCACAGGACAGCATCAGTACTTCTACAACATTACAGCATTGTATCACTGTTTGTCGCTGTATTTGGATCAAATAAACCCACGCTAATTTCATTCCCGTGTATACGTTTGGATCCATCTAACCCGAGCATCTGCCGGTCCGGTCTGCTCCACTGCTTGGATACGAAGGTAAGAAGTCACGCAGCCATTATCTGTTATACCTTCATTTGCCTTCATGTGGGGACAGAACAGTCAAAAACTGCCTTAAAGTCCATACCCCCCTACAGATTCCCTCAGAGTCCAGTACCACACTCAGGAATCTCCCTAGCAACAGGCCCACTTGCAGCAAATCTGCCCGGCTACAGTGCATGTTCCACAAGCCTATGCGGAAGCACTGCGCATACGCAGTATCTATACTCTCGCCTGGAAGTCCTCCACAACTCGCCAGGACATTCTCTACGTCCTATATTAACCTTTGCTCGCACAATAGAAGTATTGTTTATGCATGCTCCTTACATTGCCACGGCCGCCCCAAAACCCCGCAATTCACTCTAAACATCTTAGAAATTTTGTCAAGGTGCCCTATTGGAGCCGTGCTGCGATTTTCAGCCCCCAATTCAAAAGTTCATTTTCTTAAAGAGACAGCGCACCCTAAGTCAAAATGGCCGAAAAGGACTTTGCACAGTTCCCCAGTGATGAAATAAAGCAAATGCAACCTGATACTGATCATTATGAAGGGCAGGGAACAGAATCCACACTTCCAGCAGAACAAGTCGTGCGACCAAGACGCTCTCTTAAACCGACGGTAAAGGTAATTGAAAACTATCACACCACGAAAGACGAGCTATGTGATAATCTGGAGGAGCAATGGGAATGTGTTTCCTCCCTCATGTCAGGACTTAAATCCTCCTCAGGTGATGCCATAAGCTTACAAGTTGCCATCGGGCGGCTGGACACAGCTCATGAAAGATACAAGAGACTGTCCATAAGGTATATAACCTTTCTAAAAGACTCTAATATCAATGAAGCCCTATCAGAACTGAGCAAGGCAGAATCAATAGACAGACAAAGAGACGTCATGGTGCTGGATGTTAAAGGTAAAGCGAAACTCCGTATCTCACATTTGCAAGAAACTAGATCACACAGATCAAATTCATCTAAACATTCCTCTCGGTCAAACAGATCATCGTGCTCAGGAGATGACCAGAGACTGCGGACATAGTACAGGAGATGACCAGAGACTGCAGACATAGTACAGGAGATGACCAGAGACTGCGGACACAGTACAGAAGATGACCAGAGACTACGGACACAGTACAGGAGATGACCAGAGACTGCGGACACAGTACAGGAGATGACCAGAGACTGCGGACACAGTACAGGAGATGACCAGAGACTGCGGACACAGTACAGATGACCAGAGACTGCAATGACCATTCACAAAGCGAAGCGCATGCGCAGTGGGCACCCGGCTGTCACAGAAGCCAGCGCGGGAAGACTGTGCAGCGCTGGAGCGAGGAACAGGTAAGGCCCTGCAGGAGACAACAGCTGAGCGGCCGGCCCGGTATTCTGACATGGTGGCGGCAGAAATACCGGACCGGCCGCTTTATATTCGCTCCATAAGACGCACTGACATTTTCCCCCCTTTTTTTGGGGGAAAAAAGTGCGTCTTATGGAGCGAAAAATATGGTACTAGAGGCCCGCATAAACGCAGAGCAATCCAAAGCGAGACGCTCCTTCACGGAAAAAGAAGCTCTTGCAAGGGCAGAAGCAGAGGCCAAGAGGGCAGAGGCAGAGGCCAAGAGGGCAGGGGCAGAGGCAGAAGCAGAGGCCAAGAGGGCAGAAGTGGAAGCAGAGGCTCGAATAAAGATTTTCGAATCAGAGATGCAGGAGGAAATTGCGTTAGTTAAAGTAAGACTACTTGAGCAAGCATTGAGCCAAGGTCTTGATCCAGTCTGCTCGCCACCACAGGAGATAGATGATCCAGTTGGTCGCACCAGCGACTATCTACTGAATCAGTTATCTGCGCCACCTCCAGTTTGCAGTACCGTCCAAGCCGACAACACTGAAACGTCCAAGTCAGCTCTACCTGCGGTACCAGTGCCACCCACAGCACTCGAGCAACCTAATAACCGTCACCCAGATGTGCCCTCTCAAGGACGGTTACTACAGCAAGATTCCTATCCGGTGTTTTTTGGCCTACCTCCACAGCTCAAGCAGCAGTCATCACAATCTACCGAGGCTAAACAATAGCTCAACCCTTCTGCTACATCATTCTACCCGTAAGCATCTCACCCCTTCACGCCAGGCAGCCCATACGCCCCAGGGGCATCACAAGTCATCATGGCAACAAGCAGTGAGAAATCAGATATGTCTGAGTTTGCCAGGTTTATGGTGAGCAGAGAGCTAATCAACACCAATCTCTCAAAATTTGATGACCGTGCAGAGAGCTACAGAGCTTGGCTGCCATCGCTAACCTCAACCTTACCGCAGAGCAGGATTTTGACCTCTTGATCAAATGGCTGGGCCCAGGCTCCACAAATCGTGTCAAGAGCCTCAGAACTGTCTACGTGGGACAAGCAGAAGCAGGTCTCGCTGCCGCCTGGCAGAGACTCGAACGTACCTTCGGCAGTGCAGAAGCAATAGAGAAGGCCCTATTCAAGAGACTGCAGAACGTTCCAAGGATCAATCTCAAGGATGTCCAGAAGCTTCAGGATTTAAGTGATCTGCTCATGGAACTGGAGCTTGCCAAGGTTGACCCTCGTCTGTCTGGGCTGTACTACCTGGATACAGCTCATGGAGTGAACCCAATTGTCATGAAGCTACCATACAGTCTGCAAAAAAAGTGGGCGGCATCAGTCTCAAGGTACAAAAGAGAGCATGACGCCACCTTTCCCCCATTTATTCACTTCTGTAGGTTCATTGATGAACAGTCCCAGATGAGGAATGATTCCAGCCTCGGCTTTCTGGAGTTCAACACTACAGCTTCAGTGACATCATCATCAAGGTATGAAAGCGTCGTGCATACACACAGAAACTTCAAGAGCAGTGTGAGTGTTAGAAAAACTAACCTACCATCTCCTGCAGTACCCACGGGTAAACAGTACACTACCTCATCAGGAGATAAGACCTTCAATCGTGAATGTCCCATTTATAAAAAAACCACACTCTCTGAACAGATGTAGAGGGTTTAGATCCAAAACCATACTGGAGCGTAAGAAAATCCTCACTGAACTTGTGGTATGTTTCAGATGCTGCGCTTCATTGGAGCACGTGGCTAAGGACTGTAAATCTGTCATCAAGTGTGAGGAGTGTCATAGTGAAAGACATGCCTCAGCTATGCACCCAATCCCACTCTCCAGAGATTCACCCACTGCCGTCACCACCAGTCCTGCTCCAAGTCATGGTGGGGAGCCCCAGAATTACGCTAATGCAGCCACCGCTGTTTCCTGCTCATGCTTGGATGTATGTGGGGAGGGCCAGAGCGAGAAATGTTGTGCCCGAATATGCCTAATCAAGGTCTACCCAGACGGACTACCAGAAAAGGCAGTAAAAATGTATGCCATCATCGACGACCAAAGCAAGTGGTCCCTAGCAGGTCCTAAATTCTTTGAAGCCTTTGGAATGAAGGGACCATCTGAACCCTATACCTTAAACACCTGCTCGGGCCGCATAGAGACTAGCAGCAGAAGGGCAAAAGGATTCATCGCTTCTCCTGTCAGTGGGGATACGGAAATACCCTTACCGACGCTGATAGAATGAGATCAAATACCCAACCATAGGGATGAGATTCCTACCCCAGAAGCTGCATTTCATCAACATCACCTAAGGCACCTAGCCAACATTATCCCACCTATGGACATCAACACCGAGATTCTACTCCTGCTCGGCAGAGACAATCTAAGGGTACACAAGGTGCGTCAACAGTGTAATGGTCCTGACTATGCGCCATACGCCCAGAGACTGGACTTGGGATGGGTAATCATAGGAAATGTATGCTTGGATCAACCAGGATCAACTCCTTCAAAATGTACATGCGTGCAGATAGACGCACAACTTGCATTAAGCCATGTCCTCGTCACTATGAGGTGAAAGAGAAGTCTCCAGGCCTCATACAACCACCTCACGTCATTACTCCCCTCTTTGCCGACAACTTGGGGAGATCAGTCTTTCCCACAACCAAGGGCGATGATAAAGTAGCCTTGTCAGTAGAGGACAGAGAGTTTGTCAAGATAATGGACAGTGAGTTCTTTAAAGACGAAACCAATCATGGGTTTCTCCATTACCCTTCCGAGCTACCAGGGTAAGACTCCCGAACAACCGGGAACAAGCCAAACATCAAGGTGTATCTCTTAATGATATTCTTCTCACAGGTCCTAATCTGACTAATAACCTAGTCAGAGTGCTGATGAGATTCAGGAAAGAGGTACCAAAAACATTGGAGACGTGAACAATACCTAGCTGATTACTTCTGGAACAGGTGGTGAAAGGAGTATCTCAGTATTCTTCAAGGAAGAAGAAAGTGGCAACACCACAAACCAAACTTGAAAGAAGGTGACCTCGTGTTGATGAAAGAGCAACATACCGTACGGATTGACTGGCCTATGGGACTAAGTACAAAGGTTATTCCTAGCAAGGATGGCAAGGTCCGTAAAGTGGAGTTGAAGATCTTCAGAAAGGGTGAGCTTAAAACGTTCGCAAGGCCAATTAACAAGCTCATTTTGATACTACCCATCGAGAACGTTCCTGCCGGGTGAACTCTACTGAACTTGAACTTTGTGGATCTTCTCTATTCCAACTCGGAATCTACTATATTGTTATGTTTATTGCATTCTAACATGTTCTTTGTTACAGGTTGTTTTATATTTTATGGACATTCGTCATAGTGAAATCCCTTATGGAATTTCGGATGGGGAGTGTGCTGTTCTCCTCATATTTGTTATTTAACCGTGCATTGCATTGTATTACCAATTCTTATTTCACCATGTTGTTTCTATGCATTGATCTGTTGCTGCCATCTGCTGGCCAGAATTTGCATGCTGCATGCCTCTGCTCTTGTTAGTAAGTTTTTCCTCTGCTGGGCGTGGTTTTAAGCAGCCTTGGTTGTGTCACTTCCTGCAGCCATTTTTATGTGCTTCATAGCTGTGTGACAGGACATTCAATACCCTGGGCTTGTGCAGGCATCGGTTTTTGACTAGCAGTTAGCCTCAGGAAAGATATCACAGGACATCATCAATACTTCTACTACATTACAGTATTGTATCACTGTTTGTCACTGTATTTGGATCAAATAAACCCACGCTGATTTCATTCCCGTGTATACGTTTGGATCCATCTAACCCGAGCATCTGCCGGTCCGGTCTGCTCCACTGCTTGGATACGAAGGTAGGAAGTCACGCATCCATTATCTGTTATACCTTCATTCGCTTTCATGTGGGGACAGAACAGTGACCATTAACGAACAAGAGGAATTTGAGGTTGAAGCAATCATAGATTGCAGGAAGAGGGGCGGCCAGACACAGTTCCTGATTAAATGGAAAGGGTATGGTCCTGAGGAGAATTTGTGGGAGCCGGCCCAAAATGTTCACGCCCCTAGACTTGTCCGGGAGTTCTATCGTAGCAACCCACGGAGGAGAGATCAGTTGGGCACCCGGAGCGTGCCCGTAGGGGGGGGGCAATGTCAGCCAGCGTGATGGCGCACAGATCTGTGCATGCGCAGAATGCCGATGTGCCCTAATCCACTGGCGCTAGGACCTGGGCGGTGGCGGCAGCTAGCGGAGTCAGACAGGCCAGGTTGGTAACTGTGGAGGCAGAACGGAACAGAGCAGCAGGCAGAGGATAGTAGGGTCACAGGCCAAGTTCAGCAACAGGAGGTCAGACGATCAGGAGCAGGCAGAAGAGTGGTCAAAGGCAAGCCAGGGGTCAGAGCAGGAGACGGTCAGCAGTAATCAGGATCAGGCTGGGTTCGGAAACAAGGTAAACTCACAGGATCAGAACACAAGCAGAGGATCAAGACCATACAGCAACTTGGACATTGCAATGGCCAGTTTAAATAGCCCGCCCGGTGCCGACAGGCGCGCCTGGGTCCTAGTGCCTGCCCGGTGGAATGACTGGCATTGTTGTAGGCAAACTCCGCTAAGGGCAAGAATGCCACCCAGTCATCCTGGAGAAAAGACGTGTAACATCTCAGGTATTGTTCTAAGGTTTGGTTGGTCCGTTCGGTCTGCCCATTTGTTTGCGGATGGTACGCAGAAGAGAAGGACAGCTTGATTTCCAATGTTTCGCATAATGCTTTCCAGAACCGCGAGGTGAATTGTACCTCTCGGTCAGAAACAATATCTTTAGGAACTCCATGGAGCCTTACAATTTCCTTAATAAAGATCTGCGCGGTCTCAGGAGCAGAAGGTGTATTCCTTAATGGTAGGAAGTGGGCCATCTTTGATAGGCGATCCACCACCACAACAATAGCAGTATGATCTTGGGAAGGTGAAAGTTCTACTATGAAGTCCGGGAAGTGTTGGGAAACCTCTGGTAAAATGGTCCCAGGAAGTGTTGGGAAACCTTCGGTAAAATGGTCCCAGGAAGTGTTCGGAAACCTCCGGTAAAATGGTCCCAGGAAGTGTTGGGAAACCTCCTGTAAAATGGTTCTGGGAAGTGTTGGTCAGCTGTAAATACCTGAACAAGTTTCCAATCCTTCCTTTGTTAACTATTTTAACAGCTATAGAGGGTGACAGTTACAAAGCAGGAAATAGTCATCCTGTGTTTTCACAGGCTTATGTTGGGACTGTTTAAAGAATGAGGATACCTTCAGTATAATTAACTTTTTGACCATTTATACATATTAAATTGTGAAAAGGTCTATAAAAGCAAAAAAACTCATAAAAATATTGGCAATTGATTGAAAGTAATGGGAAAAAAACTACAAAATGCTGTATGAGTAATTCTCTGCAAGAAAGTACGCAAACAGAGAAATATTTTTATGCTTTGACAAACTGTAGCTGTCTATTTGTGGCACGTTTTATCCCAGAGGATTTAAACATGACATTGCTTTTTCATACCACAGATAAAGAGCAGATCATACTGTCAACTCAACTGCATCTATTCTCACCAAAGGGGAATTATATTACTGCATGAATGAATCAATAACTGTCCTCATTTCTAGCATTATTTTCAGATAGGGACCTTTGCAGAGCTACCCAAAGAAAAAGGAATTTTTAACATGGTAATATATGGAATATTTGGTAGTCAACAACCATACTGAATTTAAACCCTGCTCTTTCATTTCTGTAAACTCCCTTTCCTATATTTTCATTCTTGCATGGTTACTGAACTATACTGCTGTCAGAATTTTAATATTTTTCTTTATTTTGACAGTTTTGAAAAACATTGCCAACACTGAAAGCTCAACTAAATCAAAGCCAAACACTGTATTGTACAACTGTGCAGCACAATATTGATTGTTTTTTTTTTAACTACTGAATATTCTATCCCTATTTCTTTTGCTCTGATAAAGTACAAAAGGCACCAGGAATATGTTTTTATAACTGTCCATAGTCCTAAGTGAACTATTAAAGAATCAGTTCCAATCTAACCTTTATTTCCCATCACCTTTGACAGTAGTGACCTGACATTGTCTGGTTTGATCAGGCAGCTGTACTGTTATCAATTGTATGTAGTGGAAAACAGTCATTTAATATCTGGACTGTGATAGTTTTCAAATTATTTAATGAGTGTAATATTACTGAGTAATGTGCACAAAAGCTGCACAAAAGCTTTTTCCTTTTGGAAGGCATGTGGCAGGGAAATTTTCAGGCAAGAGATTGTGGGAGACAAGGGCAGAGTGTTGTCACACCATACCACAAAATGAGATTTAAGTGGTTGGGTTTACATCTACTTTAACAAAATATGTTTGAGCTCCTTGAATTGCAGTGTTGGGGTACAGTGTTTGAGCAGTAAACCCCTCTGGTACAGGCATAGCTCTAGCCTTATAGATCTTATGGATTTACTTGACGATTCAGGATGCTATGGTGCATATCACTAATTCTCTCCATTTTACTGTACATCACTGCAAAACAGTTGGCTTGTTTTTCTGAGTCTATTGTTGCCTCCAGATACAAATTAAGAACTCTTCTCAAATTGAGCATTTAAATGTAGACAAAAGTATCTGGATTAAACACCAAGGCAGACACCTTCTTTGGGATGAAATGCAGTTTAGGGGTGAGCACCACCCTGTTTAATAAGAAATGTAAGAATGACTCATTGTAACACTGGTTGCAAGTCTCTATATTGCTTTGAAGTCTATATAGGTGCAAAGGGAGCTGCAAAGGCAAATCCTACTTGGGGAACTTATCAGACAAAGGCTTTCTGTGGGGCCTCATTTGAACCACTGCTTTTCAGAATTAGACTAACATCTCCCTTAATGTTCAAGGTGCCTTCGTGAAAGTGAACAGGGCTAATACCTGGACATTGCCACAAGAGCAGGACATTCTTGAATTCCTTGAATCACCTTGAAGTTAGGACTCAGCTGGAGGATCATTCAAATTTCACAGACTTAGTCAAAATGGAGTTAGTGATCCTGATTGTAGTTGGACGCCTTGCCCTTGTCACACTCACCTGTTCCACATTCCAGCTCTGAGTCTTTCCCTCCGTGTGGCCATTGACTTCTTGCTTCCACTGATGTAACAGCCAGTGACAGAGGAGGCCCTATCTTAACGGGCTATGGTGCGATATGGTGGGAATACAGTACAGTTGGTTGAACTGGGTGCATGGACACACTGTATTCCTTTAGCTGCCATTGTGCTGTTGCTTGGTGTACAGTTTGTCCCTGTAAATTTGAGGAGTGGGCTCCCTCCAGGCACACCTGCCCTTTATCTATTCTTTTCTATATGTGCTCTAATTTGGGAGACTCTCGAATTATACATATATTTGCAAATGTGGGCAACTAAATACCTTGTTTTTAACAGGAACTGTTAGACAGGGTCCATTTGTTTTTTTTGCAGGCTAGCTGGTAGGTGAGCTGGGAATTTGTGATTGTTTTTCATGTGCGTTGTTCTTTCATGTGCTGTAAAAGCTAGTTATACATTGGGGTAATAATGGTGTGACCCTCCTGCGCTCCAAAATGTGTGTTAAAACAAATTAAAATAATAAATGAACCCCAAACAGCTGCTAACATTAAATCATATACCAATGATCAAGTGAATATAAACCATAAAAATGCTGCGCTACATTCAAACTAATTAAAGTGAATGTGGAATTCAATATCTCAAATAAATAGCAATAATGATAAATATAATAAGAAATGTGCTTAGTGATAACACAAAAAATGATGGCAAAACACAAACTTAAATCAATACGCATGTGCAAGAAAAATGCACATACATATATTACATCACACGTGCAAAAATGTGAAGTGAAGTTACATCTAAATAATACACACAAACTCAAAGTCCAATAATGGAATATTAAAGGAGAAAAAAAGTCCAATAATGGAATATTAAAGGTGAAAAAAATTTTTTTGGTAAACTGTGTTTCCAATAGGCTGTAAAGTGACCACAGGTGAAACAAAAACGTGCAGGTATCTGGGTGTAGATAGCTTGTGAATCCAACCACCTTCTGGATTAGCCTCTCACCTCATCTCTTCGACCCTTGCGGGTCAAAGAGCAGTATGGATCCCTCTCACAGATCCTCCAGGCACCAAAGCACTCCAAAACCACTTCTCAGGATATAATATTCCCACTCAGCTCTTCTCCAGGTATAGATGAAATATCACTTTCCCAGAACAAAACAAAAGGATCCTCCCATAGTGTAGTATGTTTATTATACCATAGGAACATCAAATCTTTAATGAAAAAACACTTACGTAGCAGCCAGTCCACATTAAACCCTCATGCTCTCAAATGAGGATATGTGTATGTAAGTTGGGTGTACAGCTGAGTCCACAGGTGTACCAAGATGGCCGCCACGCCGGAAATACGTCACCGCGCTACGCCGACGCGTTACGTCACAATATCACGTGACTTCATCAGGGCCCCAGAAGGTGGTTGGATTCACAAGCTATCTACACCCAGATACCTGCACGTTTTTGTTTCACCTGTGGTCACTTTACAGCCTATTGGAAACACAGTTTACCAAAAAAATTTTTTTCACCTTTAATATTCCATTATTGGACTTTTTTTCTCCTTTAATATTCCATTATTGGACTTTGAGTTTGTGTGTATTATTTAGATGTAACTTCACTTCACATTTTTGCACGTGTGATGTAATATATGTATGTGCATTTTTCTTGCACATGCGTATTGATTTAAGTTTGTGTTTTGCCATCATTTTTTGTGTTATCACTAAGCACATTTCTTATTATATTTATCATTATTGCTATTTATTTGAGATATTGAATTCCACATTCACTTTAATTAGTTTGAATGTAGCGCAGCATTTTTATGGTTTATATACATTGGGGTAGTTGCCATTTGTTGGTGCAGTTGGTTGAATTGGGTGCGGGGATGCACTGGATACCTTCAGCTACCATTGTGCTGTTGCTGGGTGTCCAGTGCATCCCTGTACATTTTAAGGAGGAATTGACTCCCTTCAGGCACACCTACCCTTAATCTATTCTTTGCTATATGTGCTCCAATTTGGGAGACTCTCAAATTATAGAGTTAGGAATGCAGTACACTGAGGTGCCATGACATAGCCACTGTGGCATACACATATATTTGTAAATGTGTGTGAATAAACCACTTGTTTTTTAATGTGAACTGTTAGGGTCCATTTGGTTGTCTTGCAGGCTAGCTGGTAAGTAAACTAAACATTTTTGTGAGTAGGAAACAGGTGCATTATACTCTGTGCCCCTGAGGAGAAGGAAAAGAGTGCATTAACAGGTCCAAAATGCATGTATGCTCTGCAATCATGAAGATGAGGAGGAGGAGGAAAAGGGTGTATTAGCAAGCCCAAAATACATGTAAGGATGTGATTCTGAAGTGTTTTTGTGCACTCTGTTTTCACAGTTTATTACATTTGTACGATAATTCAGTGGGGTACTGTGAATAAAAAGGTCACAAAAATATTATTTAAACTATTGTTTCACTGGCCAATTTGTTAAGGTCTTTATATTTTTAAGAGCTTTTAGATCTGTTGTGGCTGCTATTTCCTATTTTCAGGCCTATTACTGAAGGATTAAAAATTAGGTGTTGCATCCAAAACTACCTAAAAGGTCTTTTTTTCAAGGTGTGATATATCAGACAGGGGGTGCTACCATTGCATTTAATGGCATTTAAGTTCACCTTTGTAAAAAAAAAAAATAATACATACATGTGTTTTTGGAGGTAACAAATTTGCATTTATTATTTTTTTTCTCCAGAGCCTGCAGAGCATTGCACCCATAATCAGTGCATCATGGTTGCAATGTCAGGCTCCTGCAGACACTGCCTAGAGCTCTCTTTCCATAATTCTGTATAGGCAGACAGTTGCTGAACTGCAGGAAGTGTCAATAGAACATAAGGGTGCTAATCAACACCCATTGTAGTCCATTGAGATCTACAGTTCCATGTGCTGTGGGGGAAGAAGGGCCTTGTAGTTTCTTTATTCACACAGTTGTGCTAATTTTAAATGTGATAGCAGCTATGGGGGAGAGGAACCCCTCTCTTTTGAGCACAGGAAGGGGTTGGTCTCAGGAAGTGTGGGGGAGGATGCTGAAACATGTTGCGTGTTACACCCTTAATATGAATGTAATGTGTACCATGTTCCAAAGGTGAACTTATCTTTTAAAGTGATTGTAAACCTCAGACATGAAATATGAACAAAGCATATCCTTCTATTATGTGTACTTTCTCTATCCAAAGTACTGTGTGATTTCTCTCTGCTGTCTCATTCCTCTGTTATCTGTTTGAGTCACTTCTGACAGGTTTTCCAGACACCAAGAGGAAAAAAAGGTGATGGGGAGGAGAGCTCTAGCACACAGCCTGCCATTCATATCCTCAGCTCTGCAGGTTCTCCGTGTAGTGTGTGAAGAGGGGTGTTTCCCTTCTCTCACAAGGATTCAGGGTTCAGAGCTGTCCTCACTGATATCTGCATTGTGAGACTTCAGATCTCCTGCTTTATCAGAGCTGAGAGATCCTGTGTAAATTCTGTACTATGAATGGCTGTAGAGAATAGGTCACTGCAGATAAACATATACAACCTATGTAGGTGGATTTGTTTCATTTCTGAGTGTAGCCAGGTGTTATATCATTATGCCCTTCAGAGACACTTACAGATGAGACTATGGTTAATCCTTATTCACATGTGCCCAGTATTGGGGCTGCTACATCACTTCCTGTTAGCAGAGTGGTTCCAGTTCTTCTGACAGCAGAGAATCTTGGGATCTGTAATGCTATAGCCAATATATACTGGTTGAACTACAACTACCAGAGAGCTGGGGAAGCATAAGGAGAGCAGATATATTCTACTGCAAGGAACTGCTCTTGGCATGGGATTCAGAGCTGAACACAGGAGGACTGCCGTTTTCCTCCAGATGCAGATTGTCTGCCAACGGCTGTGGAACTCTGCACATCAGTTCAATACAGTGGTGATGCCGATCACCACACCATGATCACATCAGCTTCTCTGCATTGGGAATGTCACTATTCAGACATCTCCGCATGCTGCACTGACAGGCTGTCAGGCAGCAACTCTGCACATTCCTGCAAACAACCAAGAGCCTGTGTAAGAACTCTTGCTCCTAGGAGGCCATGCTATCCATGGGATTGGTGAGTCTGTCATCATTCTAGAGACATTGCATGCAGACACCTTTACACCTCAGTATCAGGAGATCTTTGCTTTAAGCAGTAACGCAGCTTATCTGTTTAACGTCATTGAATTATTGAATTACCAGTATTCACTGCTGTTTATGTGCCCCACCATTGGTTGAAGACAATGGACACTACCATGTCAGGGACTTTAAACATCACAGGACTCAAGTTGTAATCTCTAGTTAAAGGGACCTCTTCTCCTAAAAGGCCATTATGATTCAAAATTATTCAATACTTTTATCTATTTACGTTGGAGCAGGGGTGGACTGACCATTTGGAAACTCGGGCACTGCCCGAGGGCCCGGGGTCAGTAGGGGACCCCATGAGATGCCCCTGGTACCTTTTTCATAGAGTTTGGGCAAGGACCAGGGGCCCCATGATCCCCTATTGCCCGGGGGCCCCATGAGATGTCAGTCCGCCTCTGTGTTGGAGTATACATTTACATAATTCACTGCATCCACCATTGAAGTGCCGGTGGCTTAGAGGTAGCTGATGAGTCAACAAGTCTTTTCTTCCTCTTCTTACTGCTAGTGTTGCAGTTTAATAATTCAAAAGCTCACTACTCATAACTGTATAATTTGTTAAACGTTGCTAACTGATTATTCCTGTTTAACCAGAGTTCTATTTTTATGTGTTAACTGGGGTTGTATATTCTAAACCCATTATTCTAGTGGTCTACTTTTTTGAAAAAAATATAGAGGGGTTACTAAAGAATTGCATTTCTTGCATTATTATCCTATACTGTTGAAGTATGTCTGAACCCAGAGTGTCAGAGGTGTCAAGAGGCTTACAAGGTTAGGGCAACCGCTGTGGACAAGCATTATCAAGCAGCCCCTGCGGGGGTAGTGCTACATGTGTATCGTTTGATGCTAATTGCTTATGCAAGGTTTTTCAACCACTTTAAGCCAAACAATAATGTAAAAATAAAAAACAAAAAAATCTATTACACATGCAAATATGTGACTGACATATTCTGTGACTGACACTGTCTGTGAGGATTGTACTGTTGGGTAACACCACATACAGCTTACAGACATCACCCAAGCATGTCATTTATAAGTTAAGCTGCATTGAAAGGAGGACCCTCTCCCTGTTGTACAGCATTTACTAAAACTGATTTTGCATTGCTACATGCTTTTCATGTCAGTACCCATCTCCCCATGCCATTTGTTTGACAATATCGTGCCTATAGACTTTAAAGGGGTTTGGATTTAAGTTATCAATTTTCAGACTTTATGATGGTTTCAACAAACACCACAGGAGCTGAGGTTACTACAGCTTCTATGAATAAAACATGACCTATGAATGGAGGGAGCTGGCTATCAATCATCCACTGTCCTCCATTCATTGATCCTGTTTCATTCATGGAAGCTGCACTAAAGGCTTCTATAAATGGATTAGCTGGGTGCAAAAGTTGGGCAGTTGTGCACTCTTGAACAGTGCCTGCCAAAGCTCCCTCAGTTTTATTAACCTCCACTGCACCAGAAGATTATGACAACAGTTTTAGGTAAACTTAAAGTGTTACTAAACCCACAACAATAAAATCAGTCTGTATATGCAGTAAAGCATGCTTGTTATACTCACTGTGGAACCTAATGGGTTAATCCTCTGAATTGTGTAAAAAGGTTGATTGATCCTGACTTCTCTGCTCCTCCTCTCATTCAAATGTCCATGTCTTATTTCCTGATAAGACAGACTGAACCTTAGCCACTCTGTACATGCTCAATTTAGTGTATATTGCGAAAGAGGTTTTTTTTTTCTTGGGAGAGTGCATGTGATCAGCACAGGGCCAACCAGCACTGCCCAGACAGAGGTCAGGGGTTTTGCAACCTCCTAGAGCAGAAAGAAAACTCCTCCTACAAGTTTCAACCAGTGCTCTGCTGGATGCTGAAATAATTTATAAGACTGCTCTAACTGCTAATGAGAAAAGGTATTTAGCAGTTTATGTTTACTAAAATAATTGCACTTCCATGTTCTGTGTACTGTGGGGGACCAGATATAGTGAATGCAAGGTCCTGGGTTTAGTAACACTTTAAAGCCATGGGCCCACAGAAAGTGGACAAAAAGGAAACTGTGCTGGATCAGCAAAGGCAGTGCTGGAGATAGGGTGTAAATTGTAACCAGAGCTTCATTTTTTATTTTTAAGAGATGCTGGTGGGTGATAATTTAATTAATGCTCAAACTGGACTTGAGCTTTAAACTAAAATTTAACAAGATTCAGTGAGTTGCTAATTGCTTTTCAATTTTTTTGCCTTCTACAGTCCTTAATCTTAGCATATGCATCATAACCTGTTTTCCTCTCCCTTTTAATCTATAAAAAAGGGGAAGTTATGCTTTAAAAACTGGTTCCCCGCTGCTTATTAAGGATTGGCACCTTTGGGGAGTGGGGAGGGAGCGGGTACCCAAAATTGACAGGTACCCACTCCCGCTTCTGCTGCAATTGCATAGGCGATCGGAAGTGGAAGTTGTCCTCCTGCCCTCCCTCCCCATAGTCTTCTGGGACACGTGACAGGTCCCAGAAGACTACGGGGCCATTCAGGAAGTACAGCGCTACCTGCGCATGCACAGTGGGCACCCAGCTGTGAAGCCGCAAGCTGTCACAGCCGGGTGCCCACACTGAAGATGCCAGCACCTGGAACACAGGATGGCCAGTGAAACGGGCTGCGAGGAGGACACCGCAGGATCGTGGGACAGGTGAGTGGCTGTTTTTGTAGCTGCTGACTTTTATTTTTTTACAGTGTGAGTGGAACTCCACTTTAAGCTTTAAATAATACCATCTGACTAGATTCTAATCCAGGGTTTCTCAACCAGGGTTTCTCCATAGGTTTCTAGAGGTTCCTTGAGCAATCAGCAATTTCTGCCTTTCAGATAAGTTCCCACTGACACCATTGATCTTTTTTAGCTTTTTGTAAGGGGGAAATTCTTCCCACTGACCATCACACTAATGTATCATGAGCTGTAGATATAGTCATTTTTAGCAGGGGTTCCCTGAGCCTGGAAAGTTATTTCAAGGGTTCCTCTGTCTTGAAAAGGTTGAGAAGGGTTGCTCTAATCACTCACTCTTGTATGTGGAACTGTAGTACCAAAACGTGATGAATCAAAAGTGATTGTTTTAGCAGATATAGACTTCATTTGACACCTATGAGATCTTCCTATACAAGGCCAGAATTAAAAATACTGCAGGTATACATGATAAATATTAACTTGACTCTTATCAAAGATGGCACGTCTGTCGTGATAAGTAAGACTTTAGTGCAACTTTAGGGAAGTAAATGTATTGGCCCCATACGGTTTTATCATATAAGGATTTTGCCAGCCTAGTTACAAAGACATACCAGTAAGTTAATTGGCATCCATCCAACCATCCAAAACTGGCTTTAGCGTGGCACTTTTCAGAGGCAGAGACAAATGTGAATGGGTCTCTTTATTCTGAAAAGCACTGAAAAATATGCTTCCACGACATAAATTAGGAAAATAAATATACAGTGCACATCTCAAACTGTTAGCCAAGTAGGCTCAGTTATAGTCATGTTGTAAAAAGGCCAGCTCAAGCTGAAACCTTCCTTTTCGTGGGTTGAATCACAAGGATTGTCTTTCCGATTACCCTTTCCTGTCATTTCTTTAGATTACAATGACATAAAAATTACCTGCATCAAGAATAAATCATGACATTTCCCCTAATTACTTCTATGTATATTGTAAGTGGAAATTGTGTGTGCTTTTATTTTATTTAATGCGTGAACTACAGTGCAATGAGTCACTGTACTTAATTCCATAGGGATGTTTTAATCTTCAGATTAATTTAGTGGAAAATGTCAACTATTTTGAACATGTTTTATAATTAAACTGTTAACCTTGTTTGCTTATTTTTGTCTTTTATTTATTAACCCTCCAGGAGCTGTAAATCTGTCAGAATGAGTGTGCCTTACATGGGTATACACACTACTTGCAGCAGTGATGTGTACTACATAAGAAATGAAATTTATGGCCTATTACAAGTTCTGCACCTTTCAGATTAGCACTATAAATTGATAATAAGTGCACATAACCTAGCCACTGCATACAATATTATGCACAAACGTAAATGCAATTTTTATTAATACTTGGCATTAGATATTTGTGATTCGTTTTGTTACTAATAGAAATTCATGTGAAATTTTCGTTATCCAAATCTGTGAATCACAATAGGAATGAATTTCAACTAAACCAAATTAAATTGTAATGAAACCACAAAATCATTCAGTTTCATTCCTTTCAATCGTATGATATGATGCAACAGTTTGGTCCTTTTGTTAATGTTTGAAACATTTGAATTAACATAACGACATGAAGAATGTTCCATAATGATTTGGATCCATTTCATTTTTATTTTGCATTAACATTTTTAATTATTCTAAAATATGCACTACATATGAAATGGAAACATATTGCAATAAATATAGTGAGGTATAAAAGTGAAATAAGATGCTGATTCCTACTTGTGTTTGGTTTGGATGGAGGTGAACCCAACGAAATCTCTGAAGTATAAGGTAACAAATGAATCCAAAATTAATTTTGTTCCATTCATTCTTTCGGATGCACGTGACTTCATTCGATATCATCCAATCAGCTCATTCAATTTCTCTTTGTGGGTTGGACTAGTAGGGATAACTCCGAGTGCATAAATAATCTCCCCAAATAACGAATTACCACGTTAAAATGAATATAGCCAATCTTCCGAAATAACTTCCAAAAATACCAATCAATTTGGAACAAAGAATATATGGAATGAATCCAAATATACAAAATGCATCCAAAGATACAAAACAAATTCTGACAAAGAATCATTCTAACTTAACGATTGTGACGAAAGAAAAAATTTACTGAACAAACGAATACGAAACAAAAAAAAATTTCTGTCCTGCATAGCTCTAATTGCCATTATATACATTTATTTATTTATTTATTTATCGAGTTTATATAGCGCCAAAGGGTTTGCTCAGCGCTGTACAATAGAGGGGGGACAATAATGAAACAGTACAGTAACATCAAACAGCACACAAGGGGTAAGAGGGCCCTACTCTTTCGAGCTTACAATCTAGGAGGGAGGGGGTAGAGGTACAGGAGGAAATGGCTGTGGGGGATGGAGTGGAAGGAGGAGGGAAGGGCAGCGGCTGTTAGGTGAGGGTGGGGTAGGCTTCCCTGAAGAGGTGGGTTTTCAGGGAGCGCCTGAAGGTGAGGAGGGAAGGTGACAGTCTGATGGGTTGGGGTAGTGAGTTCCAGAGGATGGGGGAGGACCTGGAGAAGTCTTGCAGTCGTGCGTGGGAGGAGGAGACCAGGGAGCAAGATAGAAGGAGGTCCTGTGAAGAGCGAAGGGTACGGGTAGGGTGGTATCTGGGAATCAGGTCGGTGAGGTAGTTAGGGGCAGTGTTGTGAATGGCTTTATAGGTCAGAGTGAGCAGTTTGAATTTAATGCGTTGGGCAATGGGGAGCCAGTGGAGGGAGAGGCAGAGGGGAGTGGCAGAGGTGGAGCGGCTGGTGAGGTGGATGAGTCTGGCAGCTGAGTTCAGGATGGTCTGAAGCGGGGTGAGTTTGCACTGGGGTAGGCCGGTGAGGAGGGAGTTGCAGTAGTCAAGGCGTGAGATAATCAGGGAGTGAACGAGTAGTTTAGTGGTGTCTGGGGTAAGGAAGGAGCGTATCTTGGAGATGTTCCGGAGGTGGAGCCTGCATGAGTTTGTGAGAGATTTGATATGAGGTTGAAAGGAAAGGTTTGAGTCCAGAATGACGCCAAGGACCTTGGCTTGCGGGGCGGGATTGATGGTGGTGTTGTTGGTAGTGATGGAAAGGATGGGGGGGGGGGCACGGGAAGGGGGAAAGACGAGAAGCTCGGTTTTGGAGAGGTTGAGTTTGAGGAAATGGAGCGACATCCAGTCAGAGATGTCGTTTAGGAGGTGAGTGATGCGGGCGGAGAATGTGGGGGTGAGGTGAGGGGTGGATAGGTAGATTTGAGTATCATCAGCATAGAGGTGGTAGTTGAAGCCGCGGGAGTGTATGAGTTTGCCAAGGGAGGAGGTGTAGATGGAGAAGAGAAGGGGTCCAAGGACAGAGCCCTGGGGGACCCCAACAGAGAGGGGGAGGGAAGAGGAGGTGGCGCCGTTGTAGCAAACGCTGAAGGAGCGTTGGGATAGGTAGGAGGAGAACCAGGAGAGAGCGGTGTCTCTGATGCCAAGGGAGAGTAGTTTATTAAGGAGGAGGGGGTGGTCGACTGTGTCAAAGGCCGCAGAGAGGTCTAGGAGAAGGAGGACAGAGTAGTCGCCTTTGGCTTTGGCGGTTAGTAGATCGTTGGTGATTTTGAGGAGGGCAGTTTCGGTGGAGTGTAGGGGACGGAAGCCGGACTGTAGTGGGTCAAGGAGGTTGTTGTCAGTTAGGTGGGCGCTTAGGCGATCGTAGACCAAGCGCTCAAGGAGCTTGGACGTGAGTGGCAGTAGGGAAATTGGTCTGAGGTTGTTGAGGTCAGTGGAGTCCAGGGAGGGCTTTTTGAGTATGGGGGTGATGTGCGCATGTTTTAGGGGGGAGGGGAAGACGCCAGTAGCGAGGGAGAGATTGAAGATGTGGGTAAGGGAGCGGATGAGGGAAGAGGGGGGTGACCGGAGGAGTTGAGAGGGGATAGGGTCCAGGGGGCAGGTAGTGAGGCGGGCTTCTGAGAAGACTCTGGTGACTTCCTCAGTGGTAGTAGGGCTGAAGGAGTGCAGTGATGGGGGGGTTACGGTAGGCAGGGCCTTGGGTGTGGTGGGGGGCAGTGCCGTTGCAAGGTCAGAGGAGGGGAGAGATGAGAGGGTGATGGAAGGGGGGAGGCTAGATGGGGAGGTAGACTGCAAGTTGACTATGTCCTTGCGGATTGCGTCAATCTTGCTATGGAGATGAGTGGCAATCTCGTGGGCGGTAAGTGAGGTACTGAGTGGAGGAGGGGGGGGAGAGAGCAGGGAGTTGAAGGTGGAGAAGAGTCGGCGAGGGCAGTTAGAGAGGGTGTTGATCAGGTCAACGAAGTAGGCCTGCTTGGCGGCGTGGAGGGAGGAGGTGTAGGTGAGGAAGGCAGATTTGTAGAGGGAGAATGCATGAGGGGACCTGGTTTTGCGCCATAGTCTCTCCAGCGCACGACTGCGACGTTTGAGGCATTTAGTGTGGTCGTTCTGCCATGGTTGGAGCGGTCTGGGTTTGATGTTGCGTGTGGTTAGGGGTGCCAGAGAGTCTAGGGTGGCTGATAGTGAGTCGTTGTACGTGGTGGTGGCTAGGTCAGGACATGACAGTGGAAGGATGCTGTCGTGCAAGCGGTCGGCAGCCGAGTGGAGGGGGGCCGGGTGCAGGTTGCGGAGGTTGCGGCTGGTGATGGTTTGGCGCACTGGGGGGGGGGGAGTTAGGGGAAGGGGAGATGGAGAACGTGAGGAGGTGGTGGTCGGAGAGAGGGAAGGGGGTGTTAGTGAAGTGGTTAAGGGTACAGAGGTGGGAGAAGACGAGGTCCAGGGTGTTCCCATTGATGTGGGTGGAGGATTGAGTGTGTTGTGTGAGCGCGAAGGAGGTGGTTAAGTGGAGGAGTCGAGAGGTAGCTGGGGTGTTGTCGTTGATGGGGATGTTGAAGTCCCCGAGGATGATGGTCGGTAGCTCAGAGGAGAGGAAGAAGGGAAGCCAGGCGGCGAAGTCATCCAGGAAGTGGGCTATGGATCCGGGGGGCCTGTAGATCACTGCGATCCTTAAGGGGGTGGGTGAGAAGAGCCGGATGCAGTGAGCCTCGAAGGAGGAGAAGGTTAGGGAGGGGGGGTTAGGGAGGACCTGGAAGGTGCTCAGCGGTGATAGGAGCAGGCCGACACCACCACCTTTGTGACCGCTCAGTCTTGGTGAATGGGACCAGATGAGACCTCCATGAGAGAGTGCCGCAGGGGAGGTAGAGTCGGTGGCCTGTACCCAGGTTTCGGTGATGGCTAGGAGGTTGAGGGAGCGGGAGATGAAGAGGTCATGGATGGCAGTTAGTTTGTTGCAAACCGAGCGGGCGTTCAGAAGTGCAACCGAGAGAGGGGGGATGGATGTGGGGAGGAGGTGCACAGGTATGAGGTTGAGGGGGTTGCGGCGGCTGGCGGGAGCAGGGGGGTCCCTGGAGGGGGGGAGAGGTGGTGAGGGGCCAGGGTTCGGGGAGATGTCCCCAGCGGATAGGAGAAGGAGAAGGGTGAGGAGGGTGGCATGGGAATGGGAGGTGTAGGAGCGTGTGGGTCTGGTAGTGGTGGCACGTGGGTCGACCGAGGAGTGGAGTACCAGGAGGAGGTGGTGAGTGCCGTAGTGGGGAGAGGGCAGAAGTGAAGGGGCAATGTAGAGCCGTTTTGGGGGGGTGGGCGGGTAGAGGGAGGCGATTTTTGGGATGGAGGAGAGGAAAACGAGGAGGAGAAGTGCAGGTGGCATGCTGGGGTGAGTGCAGTGCTGTTCGGGTCAGGGGAGGTGAAGGGATACGGGTCAGGGCGAGGTGATGTGGAGAGTCTATATCACCGTGGAGGAGTCCACTAGAGTCCTTCTGTAGGGGGAGAGTGGGAGTAGAGTCCAGCAGCTGGCTGGCTGCAATCTGTGGGTGCAGTATGCTGGCGTCCGAGGGGGCATCAGTGGGTCTGGTGGATCGGCGAGTGGAGGGGACGTAGGGTGCGATGTTGGGGGGCGTTGGCAGGCAAGGCGTCTGGTGATGCTGGCGGCTCGGTGACTGGAGATTCGCTGGGTGGTCCGGGTCCGGGAGATTCGCTGGGCGACGTCTCGATTCGCTGGGCGACGTCTCGATTCGCTGGGCGACGTCTCGATTCGCTGGGTGGTCCGGGTGTTGGGTGACCAGAGGTGGTAGCTGGGTGCCCGGTAGCTGGGTGCTGGGTGTCCAGGGGTGGTAGCTGGGTACCCGGTAGCTGGGTGCTGGGTGTCCAGGGGTGTTAGCTGGGAGCTTAGACTTCGAGTTGCCAAGCAAAGGCCAAGAGATGGGAAGGACGGGAGAATCCTCATCAACAATGCATTGCAATATCTGGAACGGCATTAAAGACCCATGGTTTTTCGGAATCCCCTCGATGCAGGTAGCGGAGGTGCGGCGTTGTCCTGGAAAGGTTCCTGGTCTGGGGCTGGCTGGTGCAGGGTGGCCCGCAGGGTGCTGGGAGGCCTGAAGCAGTTCCCATGCAGGGTCGCCGGGTGCGAGCAGCTGGGTGCCCCGAGGTGGCGGCTGGGTGC
Source organism: Staurois parvus (assembly GCF_062004578.1). Classification (NCBI taxonomy): domain Eukaryota; kingdom Metazoa; phylum Chordata; class Amphibia; order Anura; family Ranidae; genus Staurois; species Staurois parvus. The sequence goes on along the minus strand of NW_028318029.1, from coordinate 1,710,833 downwards.
CAGGTGGTCTGGGGTGGTCCCAGAGCTAGGGAGGGCTCCAGGGAGACCGTGAGGCCGTGCCGGTTCCTGGTGGTCCAGGGTGATCAGCAAGGACCCAGGGCTGATGGGGAGGGCCCTGGGCAGGCAGGCAGGTCGGCGGGACCCGGTGGGCAGAGCGGTGACGGTCCGGGTAGATGTCCGGCGATCCGGTCCGATCGCGGCTCGGCCGCGGCTTCGGGTGCGCGGGTAGGCCGGGAAAAGGTCCAGAAGTGGTCCCTGGTGGTCAGGCTGGGCCGGGAGTGTCTTAGGGGCCCCGCTGGGTTCCGCTGCGGCCCGGATGGCAGCGGATTGGGGCTAGGAGCGCAGGAGCTCCTAAAGCGTGTCTGCTCCCGCCGCACCCCATTCTTTCACAAATATTTGTAGAAGCAGTCTGCATGCCTAGGTGCTTGATTCTATATACCTGTGGCCATGGAGGTGATTGGAACACCTGCATCCAAAGATTTGGAGGGGTGTCCCAATACTTTTGGCAACATAGTGTATTTATGAAATATTTATGTATAAAATATACATTTTATTTATCGTATAGAAATTAGCATTTTAAGGTTTTTGTAGCCTAACCATATCATGATTCCCCCCTTCACCTGACCCTGAGTGTCCAAATGTCTACTGAAGGTTTACTCCGGTATCTATTCATGTGTATTGCTGTTTGTTAGTTTCTGTGCTTTTAGCCTAGATCTCCTGTCTTCTCTAATGAAAATGTATATGATGCTTGTTGCTGAGATGTTGCCTTTTTCTGGATAGTGGAAGTATAGGGAGATCTTGTGCATGTACCATAATGAATTGTTATAACATGCTTCCTTTCATAAATACACTATGTTGCCAAAAGTATTGGGACACCCCTCCAAATCTTTGGATGCAGGTGTTCCAATCACCTCCATGGCCACAGGTATATAGAATCAAGCACCTAGGCATGCAGACTGCTTCTACAAATATTTGTGAAAGAATGGGGTGCTCTCAGGAGCTCAGTTAATTCAAGAGTGGTACCTTGATAGGTTGCCACCTGTGCAATAAGTCCATCCGTGATATTTCCTTGCTAATAAATATTCCACAGTCAACTGTTAGTGGTATTATAACAAAGTGGAAACAACTGAGAACAACAGCAACTCAGCCACCCAGTGGTAGGCCATGTAAAATGACAGAGCGGGGTCAGCGCATGCTGAAACGCACAGTGTGCAGAAGTCGCCAACTGTCGGCAGAGTTAATAGCTAAAGACCTCCAAACTTCATGTGGCCCTCAGATTAACACAACAGCAGTGCGTAGAGAGCTTCATAGAATGGGTTTCCATGGCCAAGCAGCTGCATCCAAGCCTTATATCACCAAGTGCAATGCAAAGCATCGGATGCAGTGGCATAAAGCACACCGCCAGCGGACTCTAAAGCAGTGGAGACATGTTCTCTGAAGTGATGAATCACGCTTTTCTGTCTGGCAATTCGTTGGATGCGTGTGGGCTTGGCATTTGCCAGAAGAACGGTACTTGCCTGACTGCATTGTGCCAATTGTAAAGATTTTTGGAGGGGGAATTATGGTGTGGGGTTGTTTTTCAGGGCTTGGGCTTGGCCCCTTAGTTCCAGTGAAGTGAACTCTTAAGGCATCAGCATACCAAGACATTTTGGACAATTTCATGCTCCCAACTTTGTGGGAACAGTTTGGGGATGGCCCCTTCCTGTTCCAACATGACTGCGCATCAGTGCATAAAGGTCCATAAAGACATGGATGAGTGAGTTTGGGGTGGAGGAACTTGACTGGCCTGCACAGAGTCCTGACCTCAACCCAATAGAACACCTTTGGGATGAATTAGAGCGGAGACTGCGAGCCAGGCCTTCTTGTCCGACATCATTGCCTGACCTTAAAAATGTGCTTCTGGAAGAATGGTCAAACATTCCCATAGACACACTCCTAAACCTTTTGGACAGCCTTCCCAGAAGAGTTGAAGCTGTTATACAGTTGCAAGAAAAAGTATGCAAACCCCTTGGGATTACGTGGAGTTTTGCATGAATTGGGCATAACATGTGCTCTGAACGTCATCTAAGTCACAACAATAGAAGAACACAGTCTGCTGAACACAATACTGCACAAACATTAGATGTTGCCATGGTTTATTTGCACATAACATGTAAACATTCACAGTACAGGGAGGAAAAAGTATGTGAGGCCCTAGCTTAATGACTTCTCCCAGAGCTAATTGGAGCCAGGAGTGAGCCAACCTTGACTCCAATCAGTGTGATGATATTGGATGTGTTGCTGACAGCTGTCGTGCCCTTAAAAAACACACACCTGTTTTGGGTTTACTGGTTTCAAGAAGCACTGTCTGATGTGAACCATGCCTCGCAGAAATGAGCTCTCAGAAGACCTACGATCAAGAATTGTTGACTTGCATGAAGCTGGAAAGGGTTACAAAAGTATCTCCAAAAGCCTTGATGTTCATGTGTCCACGGTAAGACAGACTGTCTACAAATGGAGAAAGTTTAGCACTGTTGCTACTCTCCCTAGGCTTTGTTGTCCTGTAAAAATGACTGCAAGAGCACAGCACAGAATGCTGCATGAGGTAAAGAAGAATCCCAGAGTGTTAGCTAAAGACCTACAGAAATCTCTGGCACATGCTAACATTTTTGTTGACACATCTACAATAAGGAAAACATTAAACAGGAATGGAGTACATGGGAGGACACCACGGAGGAAGCCATTGCTGTCCAAAAAGAATATTGCAGCACGTTTGAAGTTTTCAAAAGAGCACCTGGATGTTCCACAGCACTACTGGCAAAATATACTGTGGACAGATGAAACCAAGATTGAGTTGTTTGGGAAGAACACACAACACTATGTGTGGAGAAAAAAAGGCACAGCACACCAACATAAAAACCTCTTCCCCACTTTAAAACATGGCGGAGGGAGCATCATGGTTTGGGGCTGCTTTGCTGCCTCAGGGCCTCGACGGATTGTTGTCATTGATAGGGAAAATGAATTCCAGAGTTTATCAAGACATTTTGCAGGAAAACGTACAACCATCTGTCCGCCAACTGAAGCTCCGCAGAGGATGGGTGATGGAACAGGACAATGACCCAAAGCATACAAGTAATTCAACAAAACAATGGCTGCAACAGCACAGAATACGCCTTCTGGAGTGGCCCAGTCAGAGTCCTGACCTCAACCCGATTGAAATGCTGTGGCATGACCTTAAGAGAGCGATTCACACCATACATCCCAAGAATATTGCTACACTGAAACAGTTTTGTGAAGAGGAGTGGTCCAAAATTACTCCAGATCGTTGTGCAGGTCTGATCTGCAACTACAGGAAACGTTTTGTTGAGGTTATTACTGCCAAAGGAGGGTCAACCAGTTATTAAGTCCAAAGGTTCACATACTTTTTCCTCCCTGCACTGTGAATGTTTACATGTTATGTGCAATTAAACCATGGCAACATCTAATGTTTGTGTAGTATTATGTTCAGCAGACTGTGTTCTTCTATTGTTGTGACTTAGATGACGTTTAGAGCACATTTTATGCCCAATTCATGCAAAACTCCACGTAATCCCAAGGGGTTCACATACTTTTTCTTGCAACTGTAGCTAAAGGGTGGGCCAACTCAATATTGAACCCTACAGACTAAGACTGAGATGCCATTAAAGTTCATGTGTGTGTAAAGGCAGGCGCCTCAATACTTTTGGCAATATAGTGTATATGAAACTTGAAAAGTGCTGCCTATTATTTATTCAGTGTATTACTCCTGTTTTTAGGAAACACAATTTATGGTTTCAGCACCCTTATTTATGTAATTAAGTCTTTATGCACTGATGTTGTGATCTGGGTTTGTATTAGCTTATTTTTCCATTTTACAAATTTAGTGATGTGGACACCCACAGATGGATCCCAGGAAATAAACAGAAGAAGAAAGAAGGAACTTCACGAGACCCTGACTTCACGTACATAAAATGGGTGTTTGTAAAGGTTTTTTTTTTTTAACATACCAGCGGTTAGCTATAGGGAGAGGGAATTGGGATGCTAATATGCTGTAGATGGGCTTGAGATAACAACACTATATACACAGACCTACAAATAATAAAGGCAGAGAAGGGGACTGATGGAATGCATTTTAGGTATACTGATCTTAAATTTGAAGTGCTTATACAAAGGGTAATTACCATATTTTTCGCTCCATAAGAGTACTTTTTTCCCCCAAAAAAAGGGGGGGAAGTGTCAGTGCGTCTTATGGAGCGAATGTAAAGCGGGCGGTCCGGTATTTCAGCTCTTCTCTCCTGCAGGACCTTACCTGTTCCTTGCACCAGCGCTGCAGTCTTCCCGTGGCGGCTTCTGTGACAGCCGGGTGTCCGCTGCGCATGCGCGAGAAGTGCTGCACTTTGTGAATGGTCCAGTGTCTCCTGGGACACATGACAGGCCATTCACAAAGCGCAGCGCTTCTCTTGCATGCGCAGCGGACACCCGGCTGTCACAGAAGCCGCCGCGGGAGGCAGAAGGAAGGACAACTCCGCGGAAGTGGGAGCGGGCACCTGTCAAATTCAGGTACCCGCTCCCCCTCCCTCCCCAAATGTCTGCAGTCTCTGGTAATCTCCTTTACTGCCTGCAGTCTCTGGCCATCCCCTGCACTGTCTGCAGTCTCTGGCCATCCCCTGCACTGTCTGCAGTCTCTGGTCATCTGTACTATGTCCACAGTCTCTGGTCATTCCCTGAACTATGTCCGCAGTGTCTGGTCATTCCCTGTACTATGTCCGCAGTCTCTGGTCATTCCCTCTACTATGTCCGCAGTCCCTGGTCATCTGTACTGTGTCCGCAGTCTCTGGTCATCTGTACTATGTCCACAGTCTCTGGTCATTCCCTGTACTGTGACCGCAGTCTCTGGTCATTCCATGTACTATGTCCGCAGTCTCTGGTCATTCCCTGTACTATGTCCCCAGTCTCTGTTCATTCCCTGTACTATGTCCACAGTCTCTGGTCATTCCCTGTACTGTGTCCGCAGTCTCTGGTCATTCCCTGTACTATGTCCGCAGTCTCTGGTCATTCCCTGTACTGTGTCCGCAGTCTCTGGTCATCTCCTGTACTGTGTCCGCAGTCTCTGGTCATCTCCTGTACTATGTCCGCAGTCTCTGGTCATCTCCTGTACTGTGTCCGCAGTCTCTGGTCATCTCCTGTCCTATGTCCGCAGTCTCTGGTCATTCCCTGTACTGTGTCCGCAGTCTCTGGTCATCCCCTGTATTGTGTCTGCAGTCCATTGGTTCAGAATATTTTTTTTCTTGTTTTTCTCTTCTAAAACCTAGGCGCGTCTTATGGTCAGGTGCGTCTTATGGAGCGAAAAATACGGTACCCAATGCAAGCTGTCAACACTTTCATCAAGTTCTCAACCCTACCTTATTGACTGTAAATGCATAATTAAGGTTAGTCATGCACAGGTAGATTTTGTCACAGGTTTGGGCTGTAAGAACTTACAGGCAGCTTTGTATTGTGAGGGGCTATCTAAATGACTGTTAAAGGAGAATTATGATCAAAGTTTTTTTGGCCATACTTCTCCAGGGGATCATAGGAGTGTACTTTGATTTGATATCACAGAACCGATCCAGGCTCTGCAGGGATCCCAACAATAATATCAGGATCTGCCCAGATGCCTGACTGGCAGCTGGCCCAGGCTCTCAGCAAGCCCCTGAGAGCCTGAGCCAGCAGCTTGCTTTCCCTGCACAGCCCAGCACTCCAGTGAGTGCCATAGGGGCAGAACAGGGAGCGGTGACTGACAGTCGCTGTCTCTTTGCTTACTGAAGACTGAGTGGTCTTTTATCACTCAGTTCTAAGTGTAGAGCCAAAAGGGGACAGCTGCAGCATCAGATTGATGCTACAGCCATCGAGGTGAGTATGTACTGTATGTTTGTTTTTTTGTAAACCTATACTACTTTGGCCCTCATGCTGCATTTTTTTTAATCTGACAGGTCAAATTTGAATCTATGTGTGGCTTAATCCTGATTAAGATCAGTAACTCAACAGTAAGGCCAAGTGATGGGATTTATTATTAAATGGGTATCTTGGGATAAACCATAGAAATCAAATTGTCTGTACATCTTGATGATTTTAAAAAGATTTTGCTGATTCATGCACATTTAGTGCCTACAATTAGCTTTACCATTCCTACCTTTACTCTTATAAAGCCTAAAGGGCCATTATGCATTTAACTACAGACTTTAGCAATATCATCTGTTAAGAAAATCCTTATCATTCAGATAGAGATCTCTTTTTCAGTAGAACACAATGGAGAGCTAGGACACAGACACCTCCTAAAGATGTGCTAAACAGCTATAATACAGATGAGCAGCTCTGCTCTGGAATAGGTAGAATACGCTAATCTGCTTTTGCTTTCATGTCTTAGCAATAAATAGATTCATTTCATGCATAACTGGAAGCAGTGCTTCGGAGTTATGATGCATAGCAACCACACGGAGACTCTTTGAGATAAGTTCTCAGTGGACTCCATGGGAACAGCTGATGTCATCATGATGTCTTCGCAGCTACAGATTGATTTTCGCCCTATTACCATATTGGTATAAAACTGAAGACAATTCATTAGATGAATGCAATATTAATCAATTCAGAAAGCTGAATTTTATGTTCTGAGCACCATTTTAGAATAGGTTATATTTAAAGGGTCATGAAGTAAAATTTGGCTTCACACTTACAGGCTTATTCCACTGACAACACAAGGCGACAATAAAACAAGATGAATCACCTAAGACTAGAACAGCAGCTACATTTAAAAACATCCAGGCACATAGATAATCCTCAAAAACAACTGCTCACATGATTTCTCTGAACTCTACACCATCCTGACGCCTTCTGCTAATCCTTCTATCTGGTCTGGCAGGTTTCATTATTAAGATTCTACACCATCACTTTTAGACGCAGCCCAGGATTAGTACCTTTCATATAATCCTGGTTTCCCAGTAAACCTTGAACTCCGCAAGGATCAGCCAACCTGAAATATACAACCAGCTTTAAATATAAATGTATGATCCCTCCAAGCAAACTCAGACTTAAGTTCTGAAAGCAGTATTGTTAAATAAATATGCTGAAAATATGCCTTTCTCAAGGCCTTTCTGATCTGCACTAAATTATATTACTCCCATATCCTGTTATATAATGTATTTGTGTGCTTGTATATAATATATATATATATATATATATATATATATATATACACACAAATATGCACACACACTTATATTGTAAATGAACCTATGTGAAAGTTAGTACTGTATATGTTCAAGTGGCTGAGCTGAAGTTAAATAAACCTTTGCTTTGCCTGGCATGGCCAAGGCACATGCCACATGTTCACTTTGGGAGATGCATGCTTACACCTGACCTCCAGACTGATATAAAATAATATAATTTAAAGTATAACTCAGTAAGTTATGTATTCAATAAAATAATTAAATATGAATGTTTTGATTTGAAAAAAAAGAAGGTGGAAACACTGCACACCAGAACCCATCCAGTATTTAGAGAGATAAAGATATGACTTCAGCCTGAACTCTCTTGGCTATGCTCCTCTGACATGTTTTGCCCCACCCACGGACCTTAATCATAGAGCCAGGCGTAGTTCAGGCTGAAGCTGTATCTTTACCTCTCTAAATAGTGGCTGGGTTCTGGTCTGCAGTGTTTCCACCTTTTGTTTTCTGATCTGTTTCTGCTAGCCTGGATGAGCCTTTTTCAACTTCAGACTCCAATCTGTGTTTTGGACTACAGGGGGAAGTCTTATAAGACTTTGAGCAGCACTCTAAGTTTTTTGTATATGGGTCACAATAAATGTTTTTATTAAAGTTAAATACAATAATTGAAATAATAGTAGCATCATCTTTTAGTACATTGTAGAATAAGTAAGATATACCCCAAGCGCTGCACACCTCACCTGGCTTGAGTGATTATCAGGTAAAAGCAGCTTCAGCTTGATTCATTAAAGCCATGCCCCAACATGTTACTCCCCGGTGGTGTTGGGGGCATAGCTCGGATAAATCGAGTGGAAGCTGCTTTTATCTGCTAACAACTGGGGCCGGAAAAGGTGTGTGGCAGTCAGGTTATCTCTTCCTATTTCTACAGTTTGCTGTCAGAGGATGAACCTCAGAAGAAGCTTCATCTGCCAACATTCAACATGGCCAAGAAAAAGAGAGCAGAAATGCATGCAGACATTGTGTGTGGATGCTCAGGTGTGCGCCAGTGCGAATGCATGCCACAGACCACTGCACACACTCAGTGGTCTATTTAAAGTCAGCACTCTGGTTCACAAGTTGCTGGATGATCATCAGCCCTGTTTCCTTGTATGTCTGTGTTGCTGCATTCTTGGATTTCTGGTTGCTGACTCAGCTTGCCCTTGGACCTGTCTTGGCTTTCTCCTGGCTCTGACCACAGTTTATTCTACAGACTTTGCTTACTGCCTGCTCCTTTTGTATGACCTAGGCTTCTGCTTCTGTTCCTGACTGACCTACTGTGCATGATCCTGACTCCGCCTCCTGTTCTGCTCACCTATCAAGATTCACCTGTGCATACGGAGTTCCACCTGTCCTGCTGGCACCCTGGGATGGTCAATACTTCGCCTGCTCATCTAAGTGTCTTCTGCCCTGCTGACACCACTGCAAGGTCAAGTCCCTTTCAAATGCCTCATCCACTCTGCTCTTCAGGTTACTCTGCAGCTAGCAACCCATGCCTCTTTGGGCACAGTACTCCCTGTTTCCATCTTCAGGGGGTGCTCTGCACTCAGCCACAAGGGAAGCCCTCTCGTCACTTCGACCTCTAACCAGGTGGAGCTACTATGTCCGAGGCCGAAAGAGGTCCTTCCCTGTTGGAGGCTTTGTGCCAGCAAGTCACTGCCGTCACTCAGGTGATGAAGAATTTGGAAGAACAACACTTCCAGTTAGAGGGCCACCTGCAGAACCTCGCTGTGTCCACCACTCCAACAGCCTCATTCAGCTGGCTATGCAACTTCATCGACGCCTGCGAGATTGGTGGTCAGAAAGGACTCATGCTTACAGATCCACTTGGATGCTGCCCAAAGTGCCAGCTATACCTTCGCCTATGCCTACCACTGTCAGAAGGAGAATCTATGCAGATCGGTCTGGTGCACCCTGCTCTGACCCCTGATGAGATGATGCGTCGGCGGCAGGCTAATCTGTGGAGGAGCCAGACACTTCCTGCGCAACTGCCAAGTGAGACCAAGTAAGTCCAAGTCCATTAGCACTACTTACTTCCAAGTATCTGGACCTTCTCCGTGTCACATTACTCTTCCCATCTTGTTAGAGGTGGCAGAAGGGGAAATCAGGCTCCCGGCAATTATTGACTCTGGTGTATGCAGTTGCTTCCTGAACGTTACCTTAGCAAGAAAGTTCCAGATTCCCCTTAGAGTCAAGAAGCAGGGACCTGAGGGTCATCTGGCTGATGGCACCATCCCCAGATCTTGACCTGTTACACAAGAGACTTTACCCATCCTTATATTACCGGACTCTGGCCACCAAGAGTTCATTTGCTTCAATATGCTATTCTTGCCTATGTGTCCTGTTATCCTTGGAATTTTGTGGCTGCGGGCACACAACCCACAGATCAATTGGCCCAGAGGGGAAGTTTCTTTAAAGTCAGCATACTGCCTTCAGCGCTGTTTCACTCCTGAAATCATTAACCCTGCACGTTTCCTTACCCTCCAACCAGTTTCTTACACGAGCCAGAATGTTTCTTTGGTCTATCATGACTGTCAGTTTGATAAAAAGAAGGCTGACATACTACCACCTCATTGGCTTTATGACTGCCCAATCGAATTGTTGCTTAATGCCGGGATTCCTTTGGGGCGGATATTTCCGCTCTCAGAGACTGAGCTGGAAGCTCATATATATTGGTGAGAATATGGGATTTATTCATCCTTCATCTTTCCCAGCCGGAGTCGGAATCTTCTTTGTTGGAAAAAAAGGATCGCACACTCAGGCCCTGTGTGGATTATAGGGAACTCAACAAGATCACCATCAAAAACTTTTATTCTCTCCCTCTCATTCCTGAGCTATTTCAGAGGCTCCGTATTGCTGGAATATTCACTAAACTGGACTTAAGGGGTGCTTACAATCTTGTTCTCATCTGTGAGGGAGATGAATGAAAGACTGCTTTCCGAACTTGCTTCAGGCACTTTGAATATCTTGTTTTGCCGTTTGGACTATGCAATGCCGTGGCTACTTTCCAGCATTTTGTAAACAATATTTTTAGAGAATTCCTGGACAATTTCCTGATCGTCTACTTAGAAGATGTTATCCATAGATTTTGGCCCCTTCAGAAGGGTTTACCACTGTTCTAGTGGTTGTTGATCGTCTGTCGAAGATTGCCCATTTTTTGCCTTTCGTGGGCACCCTCTCAGCCATGAACACAGCACACATCTTCATCAACGAGATATTAAGATTACATAGCTTACCGAACAACATTGTGTCACACAGAGGGGTGCAATTCACTACCAGATTCTGGAGGGCTGTCTGCAGGGCCTTGGAAATTGAAGTCTGCCGCTTATCACCCACAGAGTAATGGCGAGACAGAAAGAACAAACCAGACCCTGGAAGAAATTATTTTCTACCTTTTCTCAAGACAACTGGGTAACTTTACTTCCAAGTGCCAAATTCCCTTATAACAATTCTGTTCATACAGCCACCAAGCAATCCCCATTCTGGGCTAATTACGGCTTCCACCCCTCCTTCCTGCCAAATACCGCTCTGGAGACAGCAGTACCTGCCATGCAGAACAGGCTAACTTTTATCCAAGAAAATTAACAGGTTCTAAAGGGGACTATGCAAAAATCACAGGAGGATTATAAAAAAAAGTCTATGACAGGAAGAGAAGAGGGAATCCAGCTCTGAAAATTGGAGACAAAGTGTGGCTTTCTACAGCGAACCATAAACATTCTTGTCCTTCTCGAAAGCTGGGGTCAAGATTTATTGGTCCTTTTGAGAACAGGAGGGAAGTTAACCTTGTGGCATTAGAAATGATAAGATTCATCCAGTCTTCCATGTTTCACTGCTTAAGCCAGCCTCTGCAGGTCTCACCTACAGTCACAGTGGGGTAAGAATCAGAGTTTGAGATAGAAGCCATCCTGGATTGTTGAAAGAGGGGAAGGCAAGTCCAGTACGTCATGAAATGGAAGGGATACTCACTTGAGGAAAGTTCTTTGTAGCCAGCAAGTAATGTGCAGCCCCTAGACTTCTGTAAGAATTCTTTAAGAAGTATCCAGAGAGAAACAAGTATGATTGGGCATCCGGAGGCTGCCCATTGGGGGGGGCACTGTCAGAGGATGAATCTCAGGAGAAAGGGCACATCTGCCAACATACAACATCGCCGTGCTAATGTGCGCAGAAATGCATGCAGACGTTGTATGCGGGTGCTCGGGCGTGTGCCCATGCAAGTGCATGTGCACGCGCAATTGTGCACGCAAGGCATGAAAGTTCTTGTTGTTTAGTGCAGTGGCCTATTTAAAGTCAAACTGTAACACTGGTATAAATTGGGGCGGTAGGATTCAAATCAAGCAGCTAGCAAAACAATTAGATGGATTGTGTACAAATGAGTACAAATACATTGCCGCTCTAGTGTGGCAGTCTTTTTAAAGTCAGTCCCCTGTTTCCCTGTTCTTCTCTGATGCTATATTCTTGGATTTCCCGTTGCTGACTTGGCTTGCCCTTGGACTTGTCTTGACTTTCTCCTGGCTCTGATCTCGGCTTATTCTATGGACTTCGCTTACTGAATGCTCCCTGTGTATGACCTCGGCTACATCTTAACCACGCTTCTGCTTCTGTTCCTGACTGACCTACTATGCATGATCCTGGCTCTGGCACCTGACTCTGCCTCCTGTTCTGTTCACCTGTCAAGATCTGCCTGTGCATCCAGAGTGCACCTGTCCTGCTGGTTCACTGGCATGGTCAAGACTTAACCTGCTCACCTAGAGTGTCTTCTGGCTTGCTGACAACGCTGTGAGGTCAAGTCCCTTTCAAGTGCCTCATCCAAGCTGCTCTTCAGGTTACTCCACAGCTGGCAACATGTGCTTCTTTGGGTTCAGCACTCCCTGTCTCCATCCTCAGGGTTGCTCTGCACTTAGCCACAAGGGAGGCCCTCTCTTCACTTCAGCCTCTGATGAGGTACATGACACTTGCTTTCCCCAGCCTGCACCCTTACTAGTCAGCGGCATCCATAGGACCTTGTTGACTTGAGAGGAGACCACTAAGCATTTATCATGGATCATCTTTTCATAATCCTATTTTTATTAAATAGAGAGAGAGAGAGAGAGGGGCAATACCAGGAGCTACTTAGGCTTATTTTATGCACAGGTGCAAAAAAGCAATATGCTGACAGAAGGAGAGAGAAAAGTAAGATGAAAGATCACCTCCTCAGTGTGTTGCTGCTCCTTCCCTGTCTAATTACAGGCTGGGACAGGAAGTGAGCTAGTTGTACTACTCTGACTGCAGTATAGAAAATTCAGGTTGCCATGTCTTTCTCGACTGGTGTACCGAGGCACCCTGGAGTTCCATCTGGGCTCCTCAAGGGTACAGAGGCAAAAAAGTGTACCAGCAAAGGCAGGCAGATCAAGTAGCTTAATCCAAGACTGCCAGGTTCCAAACACAAGCCCTGTCCCTGTGCTGGGCCACCCTCCTGCACTCTGCCAACTAATGACATCATCAGTTGCTAAGGAGCATGTCTGGTGCCCGACAGCATCCTTGGCTTCCCCTCACTTGCCTCCACACCAGTCAATAGGGAGGTACACATCTGGGGTTGCTAGTGACTCTCTCATCTCTTCTCTCCCAGGAGTTCAAATTGTATTTCTCTTCCCCGTGCTCCATGCAGAGTATCCTGGAAAGTATCCCAGAAATCAAGGGATGCTTAACAGTTTCCCCCTGGGCATGTATAGGTGGTTAGCAGGCTCTGGGGTATGGCTTCCTCCTTCCCTCCAGAAAGCAGTGAAGTATGAGGGGATGAGAGATGCTGCACACCACAATCTCAATAAGTGAAGAGAAATTTGAATGGCTTTCTGGATTAAGCATAAGACAGCACCCTTAAATTGCTGTGAAGCACTGGATTTACCATAGCACCTTGAGCAGTGTGGCATGGGGTATTGAGAGTATACCTCCTTCCCTCCTTCCACAGGTGGCTGCTATAGCTGATCCAGCAGCTGAAGATGGAGGAGAAACAGCCCTGCAAGTCTTTCATCTTCAGTGGTGGGGAGAGGCTTCACCATTAGGAATTCCATGCGTCTGCCCACGGATTGCCACAACAGACTGCTCACTGATTGCCCTGCCACTATATACTGATCACTGACCACCCTATCACTGTATACTGCTCAATGACCGCCCTGCCACTACATACTGCTCGCTGACTGCCTTGCTACTACATACTGCTCGCTTACTTCCCTGACCCTACATGCTGATCACTGATTTGAATATTGTACAGGTACAAGGCAAGTCTGTATCACAAAGTACTAACCACTGAACTCTGCATCACAACCTACTGACCACTAAACTCTGCATCACAACCTACTGACCACTAAACTCTGCATCACAACCTACTGACCACTAAACTCTGCATCACAAACTACATTTTAAACTTGTGTGCCCCGAGATTGTGCATAATTCTAAAGGGTGTCTTGACTGAAGAAAAGGTTGAGAATCACTTAAAATTATTGTTTACATCAACGTGTCTTTATTTTTCCTCTTTGAGTATAGCAGATGGTAATAAGTAGATCAGCAATTTGCATTTTAGCTTGATTTGTCATGAATTGCTAGCTTGTGAATCAGGTTAGATGGAATTTTCACCAATAAATTAACATTATAAGAAGGGTTAACTTGTATTGTCTTGATTTTTGCTTTTGAGATTCATAGGTAGGAAGGACGTTTAAATGTTATACATCTCCATCTGGATTTTTGGGTTCCATCTATAATTAATCAGCTTGTTTATTTATGTAGTTATGTATTCTAGATTCTTTAAGGAAACATTTAGCTGTATTTTTCCATAATAACAGCAACTCTCAGATGCGAAGACACAATACAATTTAGAGATTACAACATAATGGTACAGTTGTGTCCAAAATTATTCAACCCCCAATGCTGTAAAGGGGTTTAGGGACTATAGTGTACATTTGGAATTGTATTCAGAATCAAATCCTACAAGGACGTTGTAACTACCCAAATGCAACTAAAATGACATCAATTGTTTATGTAATACAGTAGTAAATGGTTCTTATGTGGTTTCTTCATTGCCACAATTATTCAACCCCTTAAAGACTACCACTCTGAAGAACAGAGGTTCATACAGGTGCTTTCCATCAGGTATTGAAAACACCTGTGGATGTCACCGAGCAGCAATCAAGCATAATAAGCACCAATTAGGCAGCTTTAAAATGACTGTGATACTCAGCTCCTTCTAGACATTTACTGGTGTGGTTACAAACATGGTGAAGGCAAGAGAATGGTCCAGGAAGACAAGAGAAGAGGTGATTTCTCTTCACAGGAAGGGCAATGGCTATAAGAAGATTGCAAAGATGTTAAACATACCAAGAGACACCTTAGGAAGCATCATTCGCAAATTCAAGGCAAAGGGCACTGTTGAAACGCTACCTGGTCGTGGCAGAAAGAAGATGCTGACTTCGACTGCTGTGCGCTACCTGAAGCGTAGAGTGGAGAGAAGTCCCCGTGTGACTGCTGAGGAACTGAGAAAAGATTTGTCAGATGTGGGTACAGAAGTTTCAGCCCAGACAATAAGACGCACACTGCGTAATGAAGGCCTCCGTGCCAGAACTCCCAGGCGTACCCCCTTGCTGTCTCCAAAGAATAAGAAGAGTCGACTGCAGTATGCCAAAAGCCATGTGGACAAACCACAAAAGTTGTGGGATAGTGTTCTGTGGACTGATGAAACAAAATTAGAACTGTTTGGGCCCATGGATCAACGCTATGTTTGGAGGAGGAAGAACAAGGCCTATGATGAAAAGAACACCTTGCCTACTGTGAAGCATGGTGGAGGGTCAATCATGCTTTGGGGCTGTTTTGCTTCTGCAGGTACAGGGAAGCTTCAGCGTGTGCAAGGTACCATGAATTCTCTTCAGTACCAGGAGATATTGGATGGAAACGTGATGCAGTCCGTCACACACCTGAGGCTTGGGAGACGTTGGACCTTTCAACAGGACAATGATCCCAAGCATACCTCCAAGTCCACTAGAGCATGGTTGCAGAGGAAAGGCTGGAACATTTTGGAGTGGCCATCGCAGTCACCAGACTTAAATCCGATTGAGAACCTCTGGTGGGACTTAAAGAAAGCAGTTGCAGTGCGCAAGCCTAAGAATGTGACTGAACTGGAGGCCTTTGCCCATGAAGAATGGGCGAAGATACCCGTAGATCGCTGCAAGACACTTGTGTCAAGCTATGCTTCACGTTTAAAAGCTGTTATAACTGTAAAAGGATGCTGTACTAAGTACTAAGATTGAATGTCACTTGGGGGTTGAATAAAACTGATAATGCTGTGAGCACAGAAAAGACATTTGTGGTTATTTCATTATAACTGTTATGTTATATTTGTCTGACCTACAAGTGCCTCTTTAATGTAAATGTAAGCAAGATGACTGAATGATCAAAAGCAATGTCAAACTGGCCAAAACACTCAATTTCAGTGGGGGTTGAATAATTTTGGACACAACTGTATGCCTATATGTAATAACATGAAAGTCATCATAGCACAAGACAGTTTTAATGGATGCTGTTATAAGCAAACACTTCCTATTTGTACTGAATACCAGAGAGATTAAATGAGGCCATCAGAGTAAACAACAGTAGACACTGGGATATTGAAAAACATTTTCAAGTCACACTTCTATGTCATTTGCATCACTGATGCTGAAAGAATTTCTTTGGGCTTCAGAGCCTCAGAAAATAAGAGGTCAAACAAAATCTAGACTTTAAGACTTAACCTATATTATGTACAGTGAGTATAAAACCACTTGTATTGTAATTTGATTAAGTGCGCAGAGATACTGTTTCCTCAAGAAAATTTAAAAAGCATACCTTTTAACATTAATAGATATGAGCAGCAAAATTACCGATTTTGCTTTAGCCAAAATTTTGTCAAAGCATAAACTCTCAGTTGAGCTGCATTTGGGAAATTTGCTTTGCAGAAAAAAAATCAACTTTTTGTTTTTTTTCAGCTTATAGTTTATTGGGGTGTATTTAGGGTTGTTTAAAGCCGACTGAACCCCTAAAGTCACTCTTAATTTTGCCTTTGACACCAATGCATTTCGCCTAAATGTTGGTAAAATTAAAATTCTAACTTTCCCTCTTTCCTACTTATTAATATGCTGTGGTAATACAGTGAGGAGGAGGTATCAATATAATATCAATCAACTTTAAAGAGACCCTGTTGTCAGACCATTCATTTCAACAGCAATCTTCCTATAAGATTATATTTAACATGTTTTAGGCACATTCTTTTACCTGTACAATTCACCATTGTGTAGACATCTAAATGCCCTGAAACTGCTCCTGGGATCCCAAAATGCAAAATGATATTGTGGCAGTAGGGGAAGTGAAGGATAACAGACACAAAGTTTAAATAGCCACACATCAAGCACAGCCCCCATTACATGTTCCAGCCAGTGCCTACCTACAACAATCCATGTGAATTAAGTCTTAGGTTTTACTGTACTTAGAATTCCAGTTGATTACTGTAAAAATAAATTGTTTTCTAATATTTGTTATATGGCATGATGATATGCTGTGATCACTTGTAAACACTCAAAAGTCCAATGACTGATAAGGAAAACCTTTAAAGAGGACCTTTTAGGCCATAATATATTTTGCCCCACCTCTCCTCAACCATGCCACAATCTCTGATTATCTTGCTTGCTTACAATTTTGCCATAGGTATCTGCCAGATTTCTGGAACCCAGCAGAGACCTGTGGCACATCTGCATATATTCAGGAGTTGCCCGTGCATGTGCAAATAATGCTGGTTTTTGGACCCCTGATTTATGTGCTGTCTCTGGGAATGCCCTGCACACGCACAAATGTGCTGCAGGTTATTACTGGGTCTTGAAGACTTGTGGCACATCTACTCACATGTGGAATCCCGCAGTGTACATGTGCTCAGCAGCAAAACTGCCTCCTGGGATTTGTGACCTGGGGGAGCTACGACATTCTTGTTATTTTCTCCAGCACTCACTAAAAAAAAACTTAAAAAAAAAATAAATTATCCAATTATGGGAGGGAGGGGAAGGAGCCAGGAGCAAAAAGTTATTTTATTGGATGAAGGTCCACTTTATTTGACTCAGTGTAACCTTTTTTGCTATAGACTACATTTCCCAACGTACCCAAAGAAAAAATAAATTGATAACCACTGCTTCGGATTTAAAATATGTATTTAATTATCGATGTAGTGTGCATCAGTCAAAATCACTAACGAAAGTATTATATAAAATTAAATAGTTGATCGAACAAACTCTCTTGGCACTAATAATTACAACAGTGACATCTGCATTCTATAAAAAGGCGCTGGACTACATTAAATATCATTCAAAGAGTAGCAACCATGATTTCATATCAGTAGTAGAAGGGCATTAGAGTAAGAGCATCCAATTAGAAGGACAAATTAAATTGTTCAATCAAGTACAGTATGTAAGGAAAGTGTCCAACAAAATGGAAGGCCAGCCAATGACTGGCAGAGCTGATAGACATCAACAAGACTTACTCAGCCTTGAAGCAGCAGCTGGTTGTGCTAAATGACTTTCTTAACTCGTGTGAAGTTGTATTCAACTTGTGCACAATGAAGCATTATTATTATACAGGATTTATATAGCACCAACAGTTTGCTCAGCACTTTACAATATAAAGGGAGACAATACAGCAACAATACAGTTCAATACAAGAGGGATAGGAGGGCCCTGCTCCTTGGAGCTTACTATCTAGGAGCATTGTCTTTTATCATATAGGAAAATGAATGATGAAACATTGGTTGCAAGAGTTTAACTATATGCTTGGAAATGGTCATGTTGTTGAAAAAAAAAACCCTGTGTGTCACCCTGAAACGTATATATATTGTAAAGAATACATGTTTACACAAGTAGTGTACACAGCTCCTTTATTGCTATTATAGTCATGTACAGATAATAATCAAACTTTTTCCTTCATCACTGCCAAAGTTTGGTATTTGCACAGCAATTTCACAGAACTGTGAATGGCCTTTGCATTTAGTTTGTACGGACCTGACTGTTGGCTGCCAGCAATCTGCTATGGTTAGCTGCTGAGAAATCAGGTTTCCAGGGTGACTGAAATAAGAACATACATTTTTTGCTGCCTGAAATTGTACTGGTAAAGTGTAACACTGAAAAATTTTGTTCTCCAACCAGCTTTACACACATTTGTCAATTATTGTAACTGGGGTAGGAAGGAGCAGTGAGATGGAAGAAGGCAGCTAAGTGGAGAAGCAAAGGGAAGGTGAGTATGTGCTGTAAACTAAATTACTAAACCCTATCCCTAACATCCCCAAAATCTTTACAGGTTGATTTAATTTAAAATATTATTTTCTATTGTTCTTTATTAATATATAGCGTTTATTAAAGAATACTTGGTAATCTTACCATGAAGATACTTGTTCAGGCACTACCTGTTATGGGGTGACAACGTTTGTCCTTGTCCCTCATTTTCTCTTCTACTTTGTCATCTTGCCACAATTGCTACAAGTGGAGACTGAGTTGCTCTATTGAAGCACATTGCATAGGCATGGTCTACTGTTGTCACCATCAGGAAGCTTACCTTGATACACAGGATGCCTTCAAAGAGGCTGAAGGAGATTAACAGCGCTGATATTTATTTATTTACTACAGGTACTTTTATAGAACTGTCAATTTATGCAGCGATTTACATATATCTTGTACACTTACATTAGTCCCTGCCCTCAAGGATCTTACAATCGCAAAACAAATGCAATAGGATTTTTTATATGGATACACTACGGCGATTCTTTATGACGTGCAGTGCTTTGGTAAACTAAATGTTCAATCAGTGGGGATTTAAGTCTACTTTAATATTTTGGATAAAAGACACAGCAGTTGAAAATTAAACACATTAAAAATAGAAATTAGACATACCTATACCTGCAAAACAAGAGACAAAATACATAACTGTCCCACTGCTTGTACCACCAGAATAATTCTCAATTCAAGAGGAAGCTGCTGTTGATTTTTGCTGATAAACCAACACTTCCAGGAGTGCTGATCTGGTTCCTCTCACCACTTAATGGTTCCTCCCCCCAACCTCCGTGTCACTACAGTGTCTTGTATGCAGGGCCATGGATAAGGAGGTACAACCAGTTCTCCTGTATGGGGCCCAGGCAGCTGGGTGAATCAGATGTGGGCAGGGAGGATGATCGTCATGGCAGGGGCAATTAACCGACCAGATCCCTTGTATGGATTTATCTACAGCAGCTGAAAGCTGGCTTCTTCTCCTCTCCGTCCTGCTGGCTTTCTGCTGCTGCAGAGAAAGCCATGCAGGGGATCAGTTCCAGTAATTGCCCCCACTCACCCATCATCTTCCATGTGCACCATACATTTCTACCTGCTGCCCAGGCCCCCCGTGTGTTCCCACCCCTGCAGTACTGCCAGCTTCTCTCCTCTCCTTCCCACCTGCAGCTGCAAGCACATTATTGGATCCCTCAGGATGGAAAGTGGGGGAAGGGTCAGGTAAAAATGTCAAATTTACCAGCCCCTTCCTTTCTTGAATGAACACCAGGAGTGATCTGTACCGATCACTCACTGTGTTCATTCATAACTGAAGCATAGTAAACTGTGGGTTTTTTTGGGTGGGAGGGGGACCTGTCAGGTTGGCTGTATGATGTATGCTTGTATGTTATGGGTTGTAGAAGGAACCACCGTGTGCTGTAGGGCACCAAGAAGAGTAACCCTCCTAGAAGGGTTTTTAGAGGGGTTTTTGAGTTGACTTTAGCAAAAGAGTAAATGGTGCAGATTTCTGGCAATGCGGGCAGTGGGAAAAGTAAGCAATCAGTCGATTGCTGGTATGTTTCTGATTTTCTATTTTTATCTTGATAAGTTCATTTTAAGGGATAGTGGGGTTTGGCAGACTCTACAATTCAAATGTATTAGTATATGATGTACAGGTCTATAAAAAATTCCAGACCAAAGAAACAAGATGTACAGGTTAATCTAGATTTGTTTCACCAATGTCACATTGCATTTTGTGAATTTTTATCTGTTGTATATCCCAAGTTTACAGAATTTTCTATCTTCTTTAAAGTGTTACTAAATCTACAACAATAAAATCAGTCTGCATATGCAGTAAAACATGCTCATTATACTCTCTGTGGAACCTAAGGGGTTAATCCTCTGTGTTGTGTAAAAATGCTATTTGATCCTGACTTCTCTGATCCTCCCCTTCTTCCAGTGACCCCCCCTATTATCTCCTGATAAGACATATCCTGTGCAGTCTCTTTTTTTCTTGGGAGAGTGCTTGTTATTAGCACAGGGTCAATCAGCACTGTCCAGACAGAGGTCCTGCATCCTCCTACAGCAAAATGAAAGCTGGAGACTGATATAAGTCACAAGACTGCTCTAACTGCTGATGAGAAAAGGTATTTAGCAGTTTATATTTACTAAAATAATTGCACTTCCATGTTCTGGGTACTGTGGGAGACCAAATGTAGTGAATGCAGGGTCCTGGGTTTAATAGTACTTTAATAATTAACAGGTTTTAAAGAACTTTTTAATATCTTCTAAATTTATTTATAGAGAGAGTGTCGTATGTGATACCTATGTGTTTTATCTCTTTTTATGCTGTTTATTATACAGCATTTTAAGGGGTTGGACAAAATTATGGAAACACTGGGTAAATGGATGAAAGTGTTACCTAATATGATGTTGCACCACCTTTGGCATTCAAAATTACCTGAATTCTCCTGGAAATTGACAAATATAAGTCTTGGATGGTGGATAATGGAATCTGATACCACTCTTCATGCAAAAATTGTTCCATTTTTTTGCAGAGATGCCTGAGGCGGAAAACGAGGCTGAACCTTGCTCTCCAAAATTGACCATAATGGTACTATGATATTGATTTGGCAACACCAACAGTGCGAACTGGAGCATTATTGTCTTGGTAAATGGTGCTGTCTTTGGGAAATGGGGGGCACATGGTCAGGGTGTGCTGGCAGTGGCTCTACCTTTCAAGGTGATGATAGGACTTGCAGAATACCAAGATATGGCTGCCCAAGCCATGATTGTGCCACCAACATGCTTTACTGGTAGCACAAGACAGTCCAGGTCATAAGTTTGGGATAGTGTTCGCCACAAGGAAACACGTTCGGTAGTTGGGAACAGTGTGAAGCTTGATTCATTGGACCATATTACAGTATTCTATGACTTCTGAAAGTCCATGATTTATGGGTGTTGCTCCACTCTCTCCTCTTCTGAGCATTAATATCAGTCACTAGTAGTTTGGCAACTTCAGTCACAGTGGCACCAGCTAAGCGGGCACCAACAATTTGCCCTCTTTAAAGCTCAGTAAGCTCTGAACTGACTTTGTACCACTAGCAGCACATGCAGTGAATAACAAAAGGCTTCCCACCTGCTAGCTAGGTGTCTCATCACACAGTAGAAGCAAAAGAGTGCTTCACTTTTGCTGTCAATGCAAAACATATTGTCACTTTCACACCTGCAAATCATGTAGTGTTTCCATATTTTGTCCAACCTTTGTACATTTACCAGTTGCATTTTTTAAAAAAAAAACCTGTTCTTCAAATAAGCAAGTCATAATCCACTGATACTATAAATGAAGCAAAGATTGTCAACTAGTCGTCCTTGGTATAGTTTGTCTCTAGGTGGATTTCTCAATAATTAATGTATACTGTTACAGCTTGCATGCATTATTTTTGTCTCTGATGGATATGTGAAGAAGGAGAGATTATAAGCTGTCAAACAATTCTTCCCATGACAGAACCAGCTATCCCCAGTGCTTGATTTAAAACACAGCTGAATGGATGAAAATAGTATTTTAGTTTCAGAGTCATTAAAATACATGGCAATTAATTGAACCTTCAATCAGAAAATTGTGAATAGAGAGATGACTCATATCCTTTAATTCTGTATTTATTCTCGTTCTTTAGTAATTGGCAGTTAAATGGCTCTTTGGACTGCAATTAATATACAGAAAACTCTATTCAGCAGAAAGCAAAAAAGGTGAGCTATTTCCAAACATAGTGATAGTGGTTCTGGAACTTCAAATAACTCCAGCACATTTGTCAGACTTTTTATTTACTTTGGCACAAAAAAGTATCTCTTTTACACAAATTCCAGCTATAAGTTGTGATGTGTAGACGGTGCTTATGCCACATGCCAATGTACATATTTTTAGGTCTACTGCACAGTTTATGTGGAATATACTGGAGACACTGCCAGGCTCTCGGAATTTAAAAAAAAAATAGCTCCTAAACTTTCTCTGTCATACTTTGCCAAATATGAGCTATATCCAACAACATTTTCTGTCAAGTAACACAAAAACATTTCCTGTGCGGAGACAGGAACTGGTGTACAAACTGCAGCTGTTGGCAAGCAAAGGAAGTATGGGAGCGAGCAAGACACAAATGTCACTCATATATATTTACATGTAATTTGCTACCTTTTTTTCTGATTGGGACTTTTAGCCCTATGTCCAACCCAGCAGAAAATAATATCTCCTTTAGTTTTGGTCATTGCCAGAAACATTCCTGGCATAGGTGACCCTAATTTTAGCCATGCTACCTACTGAGCTCAGAATAATTTAGTCTATACAAACCTCACCTTTATAACAAAGTTGGGGTGTCTTTGGGAGTAATATAAAACTCCATTCTGTAACAAGTTACATAGTCTCTTATTACAGTTGTTTTAAAATCAGTTCATTACTTTTCAATTTTGTAATCATGGCAGAGAAATCAAATGTGCAACTGAGTCCTACATGCCTTCAAATCTAAACAGGTGTTCCAAGTAGATTTTTGACCATAACAATACAGATTCAAATAATTAAATCACATTTTCTCCTACATCCAATTTTGTAGTTGGATCTGGGAGTGTACTTGCTCACCTGCTCACACATCTACATCTACCAGCAAAACAAAATATGTAATGCAGTTCCCTGCCCTAGGCTGCATAAATTTATTTTTTGGCTCTGTTGAACTTATTTGAGCAGCAGTTTTTTTTCAGTCTGGTGAGGTCTATCTTTAAAGTGTTACTAAACCCACAACAGTAAAATCAGTCTGTATATGCAGCAAAGCATGCTTGTTATACTCACTGTGGAACCTAAGGGGTTAATCCTTTGCATTGTGTAAAGAGACTGTTTGATCCTTAATTCTCTGCCCCTCCTCTTGTTGAAATGACCACCTGATACAGACTGAATCTGTAGTCACATCCACATGCTCAGTTTGTTGTGTATTGCTAGAGAGGTTTTTTTTCTTTGGAGAGTGCATGTGATCAGCACAGGGCCAATCAGCACTGTCCAGACAGAGGGTCAGGGGTTTCACATCCTCTTAGAGCAGAAAGAAAACTCCTACAAGCTTTAACTAGGGCTCTGCTGAAGTCATAAGACTGCTCTAACTGCTATTGAGAAAAGGTATTTAGCAGTTTATATTTACTAAAATAATTGCATTTCCATGTTGTGTGTACTGTGGGAGACCTGATAGAGTGAATGCAGGGTCCTGTGTTTATTAACACTTTAAATCTGGGGATTGATTGCTCCCACCTGTCTCTGGAAGATGCTTCTGGACATAGACTAGAATGATCAATATTTGGGCTGTGAATATTTATCCAACCTCAAACAATTCCTGGGAGAGGGCACCCAGAAGGGTGTGGCTCTGGAGAAGATAATTGATTTGAGGGTCTGATCAGGGATCTCTCTTCTTCCAGGGCCTCTGCCCCTGGGAGGCAGACTGTGTTACTGAAGAGCTGTTGTTATCAGGCCTCAGCATGTGCTTGACTGAGGGCCAGAAGGAACTTGGAATTAAAGACATTTGCTCTAGGAAGCTATCTTAGGAAGCTGGGCTAAAACTTTTGCACAGTAGTGTGTATATACCTCATTTTTCACCATTTGTCTTTCCCATATCTCTGTTTTGGAGCTGATGTTCTATACATTGCTCTGCACAAACCAAAAGACTGAGATGATATATATTACCTCATTGTCTAAATTGTCTACAAATGGGCACAATGCTTTTGAAATTGTTGTCTTTACAATGGGCAATCTGATCACAAATTGTATCCAGCTTACATTTTATGTGACTGTATAATTCAGTCAGACACGTACCTCACCTATTGATATTCAGGCCTACTTGATGTGCCCTATGTGATGATTTGCTCAACTGTTAGATTTCAAATTGTGCTTTTACTGTATACATCTTGAGCAAGGATGTACAGGAAAGGATGTGCAGAGATCTGTTTGTATGTTCTTATACTAAAAATCAATAAAAACTATTAAAAAAGAAAAAGGGCAATTGGAAGCTGCTCAAGTTGTGCAGCTTATTTGTCTACTTTTGAAATGAAAGGACCTTTCACATGCTGTACTATGTTTTCATCCAACTGAAAGAAAAGTCAGTGTCTTTCTACCAGAGAAAGATTGTATTTTTTGCTTTTCCCAATTCTCTCTTGGATTTGAACCACAATGACTTGCTTTGTCTCAATTGTCCTAGCTCACATGAAGCTCTCACTGACCAAGCAGTTCTGTACTCCATCAGTAATACCCATCAGTGAACTCTTTATCATCTCTAGCCCCATACCTACAACCTTACTTCTGTAACATAGATCACCAACTCTCACAAGGATCTCAAATTCCTGCTCTATTACTACCCTCACCCTAATCTCCCAAAATCTATGGCCACTAGAGATGAGCGAAGTATTCAAAAATTCGATTTGACTGATTCGGCGAATTCGTGGACAATATTCGATTCGAGTCTAATATATTCGCTGTGAATTTAACTTAAAAAAGGGTGTTTCTAGGCTTCAGAGAGACTTAATATTAGTGCAGAACACTGTACCTTTAATTTAAATGCCCTTGGAGTCTGCTGGGGAAGAGAAATAATACTGTCAGTCAGTATGACATGCAGATGAGTGCCGTCGATCTTAGAATCACCGCACACTTCACTCATTTGGCCAGTCACGGGGCCAAAACCAGTGTTTGGAGCCACAGTGTGGCGGTGGAGGCAGCAGCAATGGGAGGCCATACAGCAACCTATGACAAAATGGAAACCAGCAGGAGTGTGAGGAGACCTCAAAGTGGCACATGGCAGAGTGGGAGCAATGGGAGGCGGTACAGGGACCCATGTCACACTGTGGACCCAGCAGCAGCGTGACCAGGCGGTACGGAGGCCCATGGCAGATTACAGGCCTGGCAGCAGCAATGGGAGGCCCGTAATCTGTCAGCACCCTATGACAAAATGGAACCCACCAGCAGTGTGAGGAGACCTGAAAGTGGCACATGGCAGAGTGTGGCGATGGAGACAGCAGCAATGGGAGGCCGTACAGGGACCCATGACACACTCTGGACCTGGCAGCAGCATGAAGAGGCGGTACAGGGGCCCATGGCAGATTACGGGCCTGGCAGCAGCAATGTGAGGCCCGTAATCTGCCAGCACCCTATGACAAAAAATTCAACACACCAGCAGTGTGTGAGGAGACCTGAAAGTGGCACATAGCAGAGTGTGGCGATGGAGACAGCAGCAATGGGAGGCCGTACAGGGACCCATGACAGACTCTGGACTTGGCAGCAGCATGAGGAGGCGGTATATAGGGGCCCATGGCAGATTAGGGGCCTGGCAGCAGCTATGGGAGGCCCGTAATCTGCCAGCACCCTATGTCAAAAAATTCAACACACCAGCAGTGTGAGGAGACCTGAAAGTGGCACATGGCAGAGTGTGGCGATGGAGACAGCAGCAATGGGAGGCCGTACAGGGACCCATGAGAGACTCTGGACCTGGCAGCAGCATGAGGAGGCGGTATATAGGGGCCTATGGCAGATTAGGGGCCTGGCAGCAGCTATAGGAGGCCCGTAATCTGCCAGCACCCTATGTCAAAAAATTCAACACACCAGCAGTGTGAGGAGACCTGAAAGTGGCACATGGCAGAGTGTGGCGATGGAGACAGCAGCAATGGGAGGCCGTACAGGGACCCATGACAGACTCTGGACTTGGCAGCAGCATGAGGAGGCGGTATATAGGGGCCCATGGCAGATTAGGGGCCTGGCAGCAGCTATGGGAGGCCCGTAATCTGCCAGCACCCTATGTCAAAAAATTCAACACACCAGCAGTGTGTGAGGAGACCTGAAAGTGGCACATGGCAGAGTGTGGCGATGGAGACAGCAGCAATGGGAGGCCGTACAGGGACCCATGACAGACTCTGGACTTGGCAGCAGCATGAGGAGGCGGTATATAGGGGCCCATGGCAGATTAGGGGCCTGGCAGCAGCTATGGGAGGCCCGTAATCTGCCAGCACCCTATGTCAAAAAATTCAACACACCAGCAGTGTGAGGAGACCTGAAAGTGGCACATGGCAGAGTGTGGCGATGGAGACAGCAGCAATGGGAGGCCGTACAGGGACCCATGAGAGACTCTGGACCTGGCAGCAGCATGAGGAGGCAGTATATAGGGGCCTATGGCAGATTAGGGGCCTGACAGCAGCTATAGGAGGCCCGTAATCTGCCAGCACCCTATGTCAAAAAATTCAACACACCAGCAGTGTGAGGAGACCTGAAAGTGGCACATGGCAGAGTGTGGCGATGGAGACAGCAGCAATGGGAGGCCGTACAGGGACCCATGACAGACTCTGGACTTGGCAGCAGCATGAGGAGGCAGTATATAGGGGCCCATGGCAGATTAGGGGCCTGGCAGCAGCTATGGGAGGCCCGTAATCTGCCAGAACCCTATGTCAAAAAATTCAACACACCAGCAGTGTGTGAGGAGACCTGAAAGTGGCACATGGCAGAGTGTGGCGATGGAGACAGCAGCGATGGGAGGCCGTACAGGGACCCATGACAGACTCTGGACTTGGCAGCAGCATGAGGAGGCGGTATATAGGGGCCCATGGCAGATTAGGGGCCTGGCAGCAGCTATGGGAGGCCCGTAATCTGCCAGCACCCTATGTCAAAAAATTCAACACACCAGCAGTGTGTGAGGAGACCTGAAAGTGGCACATGGCAGAGTGTGGCGATGGAGACAGCAGCAATGGGAGGCCGTACAGGGACCCATGAGAGACTCTGGACCTGGCAGCAGCATGAGGAGGCGGTATATAGGGGCCCATGGCAGATTAGGGGCCTGGCAGCAGCTATGGGAGGCCCGTAATCTGCCAGCACCCTATGTCAAAAAATTCAACACACCAGCAGTGTGTGAGGAGACCTGAAAGTGGCACATGGCAGAGTGTGGCGATGGAGACAGCAGCAATGGGAGGCCGTACAGGGACCCATGAGAGACTCTGGACCTGGCAGCAGCATGAGGAGGCGGTATATAGGGGCCTATGGCAGATTAGGGGCCTGGCAGCAGCTATGGGAGGCCCGTAATCTGCCAGCACCCTATGTCAAAAAATTCAACACACCAGCAGTGTGAGGAGACCTGAAAGTGGCACATGTTTGGGGCATGATTCATGGCGGATTTAGTCAGTTGTGTCAGGAACTGGTGGTTTGAAATCCAGACTAATCCACGCCTGATTCATTTTCACAAACGTGAGTCTCTCCACACTTTGGGTGGACAGTCGTGTCCTCCGCGGAGTTACAATACCTCCTGCCGCACTAAACACGCGCTCCGATGCCACGCTACTGGCCGGGCATGACAGCCTTTCAAGGGCAAATTCAGCTAGTTGGGGCCAAAGGTCAAGTTTCGTTGCCCAGTAGTCAAGGGGATTGTCTACCTCGGTTGGCAGGGTGCTGTCCAAGTAGGCCCAAGCCTGTTGATTGAGCTCCTGCTCCAGGTCCACCTGATGCTGTTGCTGCTGCGGCTGGTTAGTAGTTTCCTCACTGCGCTGGTGAAGAAAGCTACTCATCATCGACTGCAGACTGAGGCAGCCGCTGCTGGTGGAGCTGCCACTGCTCCTAACACCCCACCCCTCCCCTGCTGCCATGGCAGCGGAACGCGAGCGCACAGGGCCCACAGTGTCTGAGGATGGACATTGGCGCAGAAAGGCAGAGACCAACTGACTACATAGGTGGTTTTTATAGTACGTTATTTTGGCCTCCCTCTCAGCAGGTGTGAAAAAGGCCACCATTTTTGAATGGTAGCGAGGGTCCAACAAGGTGGACAGCCAAAAGTCATCCCTCTGTCTGATGGTTATTATTCGGCTGTCGCTACGCAAGCAACCGAGCATGCTATGGGCCATTTGTGCCAAGGAATGCGAGGGACTCCCTGCCTCCATCTCCACAGCATACTGCCACGGTGCGTCTGGGTCCTCTGTCTCCTCCTCCTCCTCCTCCTCTACCAGATGCTCCTGCTCCTCCACTCCTGTCCGCTGAGTGGAAAAACCACCCATTTCACTCAATAATTCCTGAGCACAAATGTCCTCCTCTAACTCCTCCTCTTCTTCCTGTCCTGCCCCCACAGGGGTCATGTGGCATTGAGATCTGTGCGCCACGTCTACCGCACCCTGACCAGCCATTGTTAACAGCATTTGTTCCAGGACGTGCAACAGAGGAATGACGTCGTTCATCCCATAGTCCTGCCGACTCACGAATAGCGTGGCCTCCTCAAAGGGCCTGAGCAAGCGGCAGGTGTCACGCATGAGCTGCCAATGGCTGACATCGAAGTTACACAGGGGAGTACCTTTATCCGCTTGTAACATCAGGAAATCGGTGATGGCCTTTCGCTGTTCGTAAAGGCGGTCTAACATGTGTAGGGTTGAATTCCACCTTGTTGCAACGTCGCAGATCAGGCGATGCTGTGCAATTCCGTTCTGCCGCTGCAGCTCAAGGAGGGTGTGCTTTGCGGTGTAGGAATGGCTGAAATGCATGCAAAGTTTACGTGACATTTTAAGGATGTCTTGCAGTGGGATGGTGGATTTTAGGAACCGCTTGACAACCAGATTGAACACGTGAGCCATGCATGGCGCATGGCACAACCTTACTTGACGCAGAGCAGACACCATGTTCTTTCCGTTGTCGGTCAACATGGTTCCGATTTTCAGTTTGCGCGGAGACAGCCATCTGTCGATTTCTCTGTTCATTACACTCAGAAGTTCCTCCCCTGTGTGACTACGTTCGCCTGGACCTGGCAGCAGCATGAGGAGGCGGTATAGGGGCCCATGGCAGATTAGGGGCCTGGCAGCAGCTATGGGAGGCCCGTAATCTGCCAGCACCCTATGTCAAAAAATTCAACACACCAGCAGTGTGTGAGGAGACCTGAAAGTGGCACATGGCAGAGTGTGGCGATGGAGACAGCAGCAATGGGAGGCCGTACAGGGACCCATGACAGACTCTGGACTTGGCAGCAGCATGAGGAGGCGGTATATAGGGGCCCATGGCAGATTAGGGGCCTGGCAGCAGCTATGGGAGGCCCGTAATCTGCCAGCACCCTATGTCAAAAAATTCAACACACCAGCAGTGTGTGAGGAGACCTGAAAGTGGCACATGGCAGAGTGTGGCGATGGAGACAGCAGCAATGGGAGGCCGTACAGGGACCCATGACAGACTCTGGACTTGGCAGCAGCATGAGGAGGCGGTATATAGGGGCCCATGGCAGATTAGGGGCCTGGCAGCAGCTATGGGAGGCCCGTAATCTGCCAGCACCCTATGTCAAAAAATTGAACACAACAGTAGTGTGTGAGGAGACCTGAAAGTGGCACATGGCAGAGTGTGGCGATGGAGACAGCAGCAATGGGAGGCCGTACAGGGACCCATGAGAGACTCTGGACCTGGCAGCAGCATGAGGAGGCGGTATATAGGGGCCTATGGCAGATTAGGGGCCTGGCAGCAGCTATAGGAGGCCCGTAATCTGCCAGCACCCTATGTCAAAAAATTCAACACACCAGCAGTGTGTGAGGAGACCTGAAAGTGGCACATGGCAGAGTGTGGCGATGGAGACAGCAGCAATGGGAGGCCGTACAGGGACCCATGACAGACTCTGGACTTGGCAGCAGCATGAGGAGGCGGTATATAGGGGCCTATGGCAGATTAGGGGCCTGGCAGCAGCTATAGGAGGCCCGTAATCTGCCAGCACCCTATGTCAAAAAATTCAACACACCAGCAGTGTGTGAGGAGACCTGAAAGTGGCACATGGCAGAGTGTGGCGATGGAGACAGTAGCAATGGGAGGCCGTACAGGGACCCATGACAGACTCTGGACTTGGCAGCAGCATGAGGAGGCGGTATATAGGGGCCCATGGCAGATTAGGGGCCTGGCAGCAGCTATGGGAGGCCCGTAATCTGCCAGCACCCTATGTCAAAAAATTCAACACACCAGCAGTGTGTGAGGAGACCTGAAAGTGGCACATGGCAGAGTGTGGCGATGGAGACAGCAGCAATGGGAGGCCGTACAGGGACCCATGACAGACTCTGGACCTGGCAGCAGCATGAGGAGGCGGTATAGGGGCCCATGGCAGATTAGGGGCCTGGCAGCAGCTATGGGAGGCCCGTAATCTGCCAGCACCCTATGTCAAAAAATTCAACACACCAGCAGTGTGTGAGGAGATCTGAAAGTGGCACATGGCAGAGTGTGGCGATGGAGACAACCCACCGACTGTTTTGCTCGCTGCCAAGCTGCCACCCTCTTCTCCTGATGATGCGGAAGCAATAGCCTGATGACGACGAGGCTGCCAAGTGCGATCAGCCTCATCATCATCAATTAGGGTCTCCGCCTCACTACTAGCCCCCTCGGCTGCGTGTGGGTCAGGAGACAGAGCTGTCTCTACACCGGCTACCGAGCCACTCTCCTCGCTACTACTTCTTCGCCTGGCTGCTGAAGAGGCGGATGTCTCCCCCCGTTCCTGACCGCCTTCTGTTAGCTCTTCCTCACTGTACTGGATGACACCGGGAGCACTAGCCTCTGGCTGCGAATAGTGCTGCCTCGACCCCTTCCTCTGCTGCCACGTCTGCTCGCTCCTAAAACATTGCCTCCTCTGCCACTCCTCTGCATGTTGTCTGACATACTCTTTAATTAAACGATTCTGTGTCCCTGAGTAACAATTCTGTGTCCCTGAGTAACGTTTCTGTGGCCCTAAGTAACAGTCCTGTGGCCCTCAGTAACAATTCTGTGCCTGTCCCTGAGTAACAATTCTGTGTCCCTCAGTAACAATTCTGTGTCCCTCAGTAACAATTCTGTGTCCCTGAGTAACGTTTCTGTGGCCCTAAGTAACAGTTCTGTGGCCCTCAGTAACAATTCTGTGGCCCTCAGTAACAATTCTGTGTCTGTCCCTGAGTAACAATTCTGTGTCCCTCAGTAACAATTCTGTGTCCCTCAGTAACAATTCTGTGTCCCTCAGTAACAATTCTGTGTCCCTGAGTAACAATTCTGTGTCCCTGAGTAACGTTTCTGTGGCCCTAAGTAACAGTTCTGTGGCCCTAAGTAACAGTTCTGTGGCCCTCAGTAACAATTCTGTGTCCCTCAGTAACAATTCTGTGTCCCTGAGTAACAATTCTGTGTCCCTGAGTAACGTTTCTGTGGCCCTAAGTAACAGTTCTGTGGCCCTAAGTAACAGTTCTGTGGCCCTCAGTAACAATTCTGTGTCTGTCCCTGAGTAACAATTCTGTGTCCCTCAGTAACAATTCTGTGTCCCTCAGTAACAATTCTGTGTCCCTGAGTAACGTTTCTGTGGCCCTAAGTAACAGTTCTGTGGCCCTAAGTAACAGTTCTGTGGCCCTCAGTAACAATTCTGTGTCTGTCCCTGAGTAACAATTCTGTGTCCCTCAGTAACAATTCTGTGTCCCTCAGTAACAATTCTGTGTCCCTGAGTAACAATTCTGTGGCCCTCAGTAACAATTCTGTGTCCCTCAGTAACAATTCTGTGTCCCTGAGTAACAATTCTGTGTCTGTCCCTGAGTAACAATTCTGTGGCCCTAACTAACGGTTCTGTGGCCCTCAGTAACAATTCTGTGTCCCTGAGTAACAATTCTGTGTCTGTCCCTGAGTAACAATTCTGGGGCCCTAAGTAACGGTTCTGTGGCCCTCAGTAACAATTCTGTGTCCCTGAGTAACAATTCTGTGGCCCTAAGTAACGGTTCTGTGGCCCTCAGTAACAATTCTGTGGCCCTCAGTAACAATTCTGTGTCTGTCCGAGTAACAATTTTGTGGCCCTAACTAACGTTTCTGTGGCCCTAAGTAACAGTTCTGTGGCCCTCAGTAACAATTCTGTCTGTCCCTGAGTAACAATTCTGTGGCCCTAACTAACGTTTCTGTGGCCCTAAGTAACCGTTCTGTGGCCCTCAGTAACAATTCTGTGTCTGTCCCTGAGTAACAATTCTGTGGCCCTATCTAACATTTCTGTGGCCCTAAGTAACAATTCTCTGGCACTCAGTAACAATTCTGTCTGTCCCTGAGTAACAATTCTGTGGCCCTAACTAACGTTTCTGTGGCCCTAAGTAACAGTTCTGTGGCCCTCAATAACAATTCTGTGTCTGTCCCTGAGTAACAATTCTGTGGCCCTAACTAACGTTTCTGTGTCCCTAAGTAACAATTCTCTGGCACTCAGTAACAATTCTGTCTGTCCCTGAGTAACAATTCTGTCTGTCCCTGAGTAACAATTCTGTGGCCCTAATTAGCGTTTCTTTGGCCCTAAGTAACGATTCTGTGGCCCTCATTAACAATTCTGTGTCCCTGAGTAATGCTTCTCTGTCCCTAAGTAACGTTTCTCTGTCCCCAAGTAACGTTTCTGTGGCCCTAACTCTGTCCCTAATACAGAGCGGTCTGCCTCTCTTGAATGACTGGAGGCAAATGAAGAATTCTAAAATGGCCGCTATTTATAGCTCGACCATTACACAGTGCTGGCTGGCTGGCTGCTGATTGGCTAATGCGATCACATGTCATTAAGGAATGCATTATGGGTCAGCGCGCCTTGTCTGCGCGCCTTCCCAGACATCCCCGCTCCGTCGCCGCACATGTCCGCCTCCATTTTAGGAAAAATTTCGATTCGCGCGTCCGAAGTAGGCTATTTTTCGGATTCGGCGCGAATCGAAAATTTTCCAATATTCGACTCGAATTCCACTTCGCCTACTTCGATTCGCTCATCTCTAATGGCCACCTTTAAACCTGTAGCTCTGCTCCATTTGTTTGCCCCTTTTGATACATCCCAAGCTAATAGCTTTCTTCTCTGGTAACAATCAAAACTCCAGCTATACCTCACCCTGCTGAGATTTTCCCACAGATACCTTCGCCTGTGGGGGTAACTCACTTTCTGCCAATGCACTCTCTGTCATTTGTTACAAGAGGCTCACAGCCAATGCTGAAACTCTAACTGTACCAAAGACAAACATTCTACTCTGTTACAATGATGATAGTGCTCTTATCAGCTTACATAGTAACACCTGACATGGTACTGGTAGTTGGAGAATCAGGGTATCGAATCTATCAATTATCATTACAATGTACCTTCTTTGTTTGTCCTTATGTTCTTTGTCCCTGAGACAGAAAGTAAAGTTAATTCCAAAATCTGAAAGTACAACTAAGCCTTTTTCCCCATTTTGGATAGCATAAAGGATGGTTCTCATCCCAGTAAAGGGTTTGTGTTCCCATTGGTTAGATTTCCCTGCACTTCTTGTCCCATAACCAAAACAGGAAGTAGTAGGAAATCCCTCTAAGGTGAGGGAATCCCTGGTTGTTACCAGGGTCACTCGATCTAGTTTCCCCATTGGTAGATTATTCTGATGACAACCTAAATTTTGTTTTTCTCTTTTACTTTCACTCTCAGTGATAACAATCAACAGGACAAACAGAGAAGGTAAATCTCAGTGGCACAGACAGCAAAACTGAAAAACTGACATTTCTCATCCCTCTCCATTATGTCCAAAACAAACAAACAAACAAACAAAAAAGTTTTTCAATGTTGCCTTTAGCTATACTTTAAATGATAAGTTCACCTTTCATAACATGTTACATGTTATGAAACATGACCCAATAACATCACCCAATATGTTATGAATAACCAGCCCCCATTCCCCAGCTTTGACAGCTAGTGGGGGATCATCTCTTCCCCCCCGCTAGCTGTCAATTTAAAAACAAAACATGGCTTTGCGGAGCTCCGCCTGCCCAGCCACTTTACTCATTCACTGTGTTCTGTGAATGAGAAACTACAAGTCTCGACAGCCTTAGCATCTGTTGGCTTGTAGTTTTCAATAAACTAACATGGCACTGTGGAGCGCTGTGGTAGGCCATTGAATCTATCTGTCAGTATATCTGCTTGCGCGCACATTCCATATGGACAAACAGATATATTTATAGATCTGCAGGAGACCTGCATGGCTCCTGCAACAAAAATATAATAAATGCACATTTTTTTATCAGCAAAAAAATTTACATTTATTATTTTTGGTAAAAAAGTGGACTTATCCTCTTTTGGCTTTAGAAGTAAATTGAAAAATTCTTACTGGATTGTAAAAAAAAAATGCACATTAGTGAAAGTGCCACATCCAATTTCCCTGGTTACATTTTTGTCTCATTTATGGTTTTGTTCCTCTTAAACTGACAAACCTTTCTATACTCTAAGCTGCTCCAGCTAGGCAATCTACTGAGCCACACTCTTGAAGTTGTTTTGCCACCACCCTCATCAGCAGTTATAATGAAAACAAAACTTATCATAGTCAACACCTTGCTAACAGCTATCTGGCATATGCTTGTGCCACTTAATATGCTATCCCTGCTGGTCCACACTGATCCCTTAGCATCTGGTCTGGAAATTTCCCCTCATACATTGAATCTTTGTTGGTCCTGGGACTTTGGATCTTAGAGCTTAGAGCCAGTTAGTTAATTTCAGCGTTACCTTGCTGTTGTGGATCAGTATAATCCATTTGATAATACTGAAGTATACACTGTATTGCCAAACGTATTGGGACACCCCTCTAAATCATTGGATTCAGGTGTTCCAATCACCTCCATGGCCACAGGTGCATAAAATCAAGCACCTAGGCATGCAGACTGCTTCTACAAACATTTGTGAAAGAATGGGTTGTTCTCAGGAGCTCATTGAATTCAAGCGTGGTACCGTGATAGGTTGCCACCTCTGCAATAAGTCCATCCGTGAAATTTCCTTACTACTAAATATTCCACGGTCAACTGTTGATGGTATTATAACAAAGTGGAAGTAACTGGGAACAACAGCAACTCAGCCATGAAGTGGTAGGCTACGGAAAATGATGGAGCGGGGTCATGCTGAAGCGCACAGTGCGCAGAAATCGCCAACTGTCTGCAGAGTCAATAGCTAAAGTTCTCTAAACTTCATGTGCCCTTTAGATTAGCACAATAGCAGTGCGTAGAGAGTTTCATGGAATGGGTCTCTATGGCCGAGCAGCTGCATCCAAACCTTACATCACCAAGTGCAATGCAAAGCGTCAGATGGAGTGGTGTAAAGCACACCACCACTGTATTCCAGATCAGTGGAGACCTGTTCTCTGGAGTGAAAAATCACGCTTCTCTGTCTGGCAATCCAATGGATGTGTCAGGGTTTGGCAGTTGCCAGGAGAATGGTACTTGCCTGACTGCATTGTGCCAAGTGTAAAGTTTGGTGGAGGGGGGTTATGGTGTGAGGTTGTTTTTCAGGGGATAGGCTTGGCCCCTTAGTTCAAGTGAAGGACACTCTTAAAACATCATCATACCAAGATATTTTTGGACAATTTCATGCTTTCAACTTTGTGGGAACAGTTTGGGGATGGTGCAGAAAGCAAGGTTCATAAAGACATGGATGAGTGAATTTGGGGTGGAGGAATTTAACTGGCCTGCACATAGTCCTGACCTCAACCCGATAGAACACCTTTGGGATGAATAAGAGCAGAGACTGCGAGCCAGGCCTTCTCGTCTGACATCAGTGCCTGAATGGTCAAACATTCCCATAGACACACTCCTAAACCTTGTGGACAGCCTTATCAGGGGAGTTGAAGCTGTTATAGCTGCAAAGGGTGGGCCAACTCAGCATTGAACCCTATGGACTAAGACTGGGATGCCATTAAAGTTCATGTGCGTGTAAAGGCAGGCCGACCAATACTTTTGTCAATATAGTGTATCTTACTTTCTAAGGGAAACATGTTTTATTTAAAGAAATATAGGAATTTTAGTTTACAAGGCAAGGAACAGTGTGAATACCTGAGTGAAGGATGGGAGGGTGATAATAAATAATGGTGTATTGATATGATTGGTCCCACCCCTCAAAAATCTTTACTATTACAGCTATATGAATTGTTGCAATACCATTGTTTAACACATGTTTCAAAAAGGCCACAATGAACATTGCTACATTAAAACTAGTGTTTCTTCTATTAAAGATTAACATTTAGTTAACTATGTTGAGGCAAACTAATATACCCACAGGGTGACTTGACAGCTTCCTAGCTATTCTCAAGATCATAATAAATTACCATCCCTTATGTGCACCCAAAGGAGTTAGATATGAAAAAAGAAAATCAATGCCATTAGGGCACACACTTATTATTACTCATTAAATAACAGCAGACAGTGATGCTGTTTTAAGAGCTCGGGGACTCCCATTGCTTAGAAACCTGCTGTTCAGCTGAAAAGGTACCAAGAAATGTGGAAACGTGTTGACTGGTGTTCTGCATCCATCCATGTACCTAACTGCTTTTGCTCTGATTATAATGAAGAAAAATGTATAGAGCCAGAGGGCTAAACAATTTGGTGAACTATGTATATCTTCCATACATTAGACCAACATGGAATACAATGCACCTGTCAGCGCCAAGCAGCTCTGCATATTCTTTTCATGTACTGCAAGATAATCCTTACTAAATGGACAGACATCAAACTGTCAGTTTGTTAGCTTTGCAGATGAACTCATTGATGATGCATTTTAGAGTTTGAAAAAAATAACTTAAAGCGGTTTTAAAGGCAAAAAACTTTCTGTGTGCAGCAGTGCCCCCAGCCCCCTCAAAACTTACCTGAGCCTTGGCTGTCCCGGGTCTCTGCCTCCTCACTGGATGAGACAGCAAGTGGAAGCCATTGGCTCCCGCTGCTGTCAATCACAGCCAGTCAGCCAATGAGGAGAGAGGGGGTGAATGGACACACAGAGCAGCGGGTGCCCCCATAGCAAGCTGCTTGCTATGGAGGCACCTGACAGAAAGGAGGAGCCAAGAAGGCCTGCAGGGAACTCGAGAAGGGGAGGATCCAGGCTGCTCTGTGCACAACTACACAGAGCAAGTAAGTATAGACATGTTGGTTATTTTAAAAAAAGAAAAACTGAACCTTTAGTATCGCTTTAAAGTGTTACTAAACCCACAACAGTAAAATCAGTCTGTACATGCAGTAAAGCCTGTATGTTATGCTCACTGTGGAATCTAAGGGATTAATCCTCTGTACTGTATAAAAATGCTGTATGATCCTGGCTTCTATGGTCCTCCCCTTCTTCCAGTGCCCCCTTCTTATCTCCTAAGAGATAGCGTGTGGAGTCACTACTCTGCACATGCTCAGTTTGGTGTGTATTGCTAGAGAGGTTTTTTTTTTTTTCCTTGGGAGAGTGCATGTGATCAGCACAGGGCCAATCAACACTGTCCAGACAGAGGTCAGGGGTCCTGCATCATCCTAGAGCAAGGTGCAAACTCCTCCTACAAGCTTTAACATGTGCTCATCTGAACACTGATAGAAGTCACAAGACTGCTCTAACTGCTGATGAGAAAAGGTATTTAGCAGTTTATATTTACTAAAATAATTGCATTTCCATGTTCTGTGTACTGTGGGAGACCATATATAGGGAATGCAGGGTCCTAGGTATAGTAACACTTTAATGGGACTAATGTAAAAAAGGTACCTACAACAACAGCAAGTAGCTTAGAGCACTCAGTCATATTATGGTTCTATTTCTATAATAGAGCATTTTAGTAAATGAAGGTGATTGTCTGATAGCTATGGGCAGGTGATTAATCCTCTCTGATTTGTACACTGGAACAACAGGAACAGTACACATTTTTTCATATTTGCTTTCCTGCCTCTATAGATTAAACCAAAGAGAAAAATAAACATGTTATGATGGATATGCTAAGATTAAGGCAGACTGTAGAAGGCAAAACCCAGCAACCCAATGAATCTTGTTAAATTTTAGTTTATTGCTCAAGTCCAGTTTGAGCATTAATTAAATTATCAGCCCCCAGCAACTGTTAAAAATAAAAAATGAAGCTCTGGTTACAATTTGCACCCTATCTCGAGTACTGCCTGTGCTGATCCAGCATAGTTTCCTTTTTATCCACTTTCTGAGGGCCCACAGCTTTAAAGTGTAATGCAGGCCATAGACGGACCGTTTATCGGCTGAATTTGTGGCCGATAAACGAAAAATTGGTAGGCCCCGTTGCCAATGCTGCCACCAATGTCCATGAAAAATAGCCGTTTTTCGTGGATTTTCCAGCATGACCAATAAAAATAAATGTGAAGATCCGCGAAAAACGGCCGACAGGCTGGCCCCACTAACGGCGTAAATATTCGGCCGATTTTTCGTTCGGACGAAAATTGTCCGACAAACGACCCATCTATGGCCTGCATTGCTAAACCCAGGACCCTGCATTCACTATATTTGGTCTCCCACAGTACACACATCATGGAAATGCAATTATTTTAGGAAATATAAACTGCTAAATACCTTTTCTCATCAGAAGTTAGAGCAGTCTTGTGACTTCTAACACTGTCCAGCCAAGCACTAGCAAAAGCTTGTAGGAGGAATTTTCTTTCTGTTCTGGGAGGATACAAATCCCTTGACCTCTATCTGGACAGTGCTGATTGGCTCTCTGCTGATCACATGCACTATCCCAAGAAAAAATAAAAACCTCATTAGCAATACACAACAAACTGAGCATGCCTACGGTTCAGTCTGGAGATTTATTTTATTTATTTCTGGTACGTATATAGCGCCGTCAATTTACGCAGCGCTTTACATATATATTGTACATTCACATCAGTCCCTAACCCACAAGGAGCGTACAATCTAAGGTCCCTAACTCACATTCATACATACACAGACTAGGGCCAGTTTAGACAGGATCCAATTCACCTACCAGCATGTCTTTGGAGTGTGGGAGGAAACTGGAGTAACCGGAGGAAACCCACACAGGCACAAGGAGAACATGCAAACTCCAGGCAGGTGGTGCCGTGGTTGTGATTTGAGCCAACAACCCTAGTACTGCCAGGCAGAAGGGCTAACCATTTAGCCACTGTGTTGCCCCAAATAACTGATGGTCGCTTGAAAAAGGGGAGGAACAGAGAAGAAAGGGTCAACAGCCTTTTTACACAATGCAGAGGATTAACCCCTTAAGTTCCACAGTGAGTATAACAAACATTTCCAAATGGTCAGTCCACCCCTGGTTACAGCAAAGAGCCAGGGAAGGCTCCTCCTCTGCTCTAACGTGCAGTATCACATAACACAACTGGGAAGCAGGGGCTTGCTTCCACTCAATGGGCACTGTCTAGGTCTGGTGAGTGGACTTTAGAGAGGGTGGGGGTAGATCACTGTACTGGAGCAGATTCGAAGTGGTGGGGGGGAGCCCTGCACTGGAGGAACTTCTGGGGAAGGAGAGAAAGAGAAAGATCTGTACTGGGAAGAATGGGGGGGGGGGGAGACCTGTTAAAAGTGGATTTGGAGGGGGCATGTCCAAGATGGCGACCGGAGTGGCCGCATAATCCGGAGCTCCGGCGCCAAATTCCGGAATCCGCTGCCATCCGTGCAGCAGCGGATCACGGTGGAGCAGCGGAGGGCCCTGGTATCAGCCCGGATACCTGGGAGGTAGACTCCGGGCGACATTTCCGCCCTTCGTGGCGGCAGACGTCCGCGGCCTGGTGCGGCCATCCGGGCTGTGGGGGATCACCCGAGGACGTCTGCAACGTCCTCTGCATCACAGAGGCTGAGAGAGGGACACCGCTGAGTGTTGCTGCTCCCCGCGACGGTGGCGACGTTTGCGGCCTACACCATCTGCCAGAGGCCTCCTTTCACCTGGTCACAGTGAGTGGGGGGTACAGGTGGCATCCTATCATTAAGATCTCCCCACAGTGATTTGGGGAGTGGGCCTCATATTAATAGCCCCAGAGCCCATCTTCCTCTGTGACTGTGGCCCTTACTGGGCTCAGAGGCCTACTGGGGCCTTGATACTGCCCCGAAGGGTATCTCCCTGCAGGGCCCTGTGCTCAGAATTGGAGGTCCTCTTCTTCCTGCTTCCCACCCATCCCTCTCATGTCCTGAGTTGGGATCTGGTGCCATCATCCTGCTCCGGAGTGAAATCTTTGCTGGTTGCTGCGACTTATGTTCTACCTACCCTTTCAAGGCTTGTTGAATATTTTTACAATATAATGTTATCGCAGATGGGTTTGACAGCATCCATGTAACTACAACCCTGAATCTATTTTGGGCGCTATAGGTCCCCTGGGGTTATAATCTCCACTCACTTTCCAATTTTCAGCTGATCACCCCCGGGAGACTCCTTGTATGCCGTCCACCAAGAAAAAAAAGGGACAAGCCCAGAAGTCCAGAGCAAGCATCCCTGTCCGATCCCGCACGGGATACCACCGCTCCCTTATCGGCCTTGGTCAGCGAAAATACACAGCAACTCACAAAAGGGGACTTGGAGTCCTGCTTGGAATCTATGTACGCCAAACTAGCCGCCAAATTTCAATCAGAATTGCATAAAAGCACTAATGTTCTCTCTCAGGAAATAGCCACACAATGAATAAACACAATGAACTTAGCCTGGCCTATGGTGAACTTTCCAGAGAGCATGATCATTTACAGACGGCCTTTTCAAAACTGCAGGTGCAGGTCGAGGATCTTGATAATCGCAATCGCAGGAATAATCTGCGAATCAGGGGAATCCCGGAGTCTATGTCGGATCTTTCATTAATTATAACCAAGTTATTCAAGCCACTCCTTCCGGATCGTGACCCTGGGTCTTTTGCCTGTGACCGCATCCACAGAGCCCTACGCCCTAGGCCTCCTGCTGACAAGCCGCCTAGGGATATTGTCTTGTGCATGAAGGATTTTCTGACCAAGGAAGAAATACTCAGGGCTGCTCGCAATACTCCAACGATCTCCTTTGAAGGCTCGGTTTTACAAATCTATCCTGATGTTTCCCCGGCCACGTTGGAGAAACGTAGAAAAATTAAAGAAGTTACAACTGCCCTGTTCTCAGCTCTTATCCGCTACAAGTGGGGCTTCCCTTTTAAGCTGATAGTTCCACATAATGGGAGCACATATATAGCTATATCCTCTCCCGAAGGTAGAGCAATCTTGGCCAAATTAGGCTTGGCGGATGCCCCATCACCTCAACGTCCACCCTCCACCCCTCGTATCTCTCCCATTTGGCATACCCCTTCCCCACGGAGGGATAGAAGGAGAGTCAGACAAGTACTGGGTTGACAGATCCATTCTCACTTGCCTAATACTCATTGTCTTGATAGTCTTTGGTCCGGTCTATTGTTTTTTATGACTTTACTAAGATTTGGGACACAGGGATTTTGCTCTCTATTTCTTACATTGTCAGGTGGTGTATTTCTGTGGTTGCTGCTGTGATATTTTTGCAATACTGACTATTTTGTATGCCTTGCATTGATAACTGGACGAGTTAAGGTATAACAAGGGTCATTGGACCCTCCTAATTGCGCCCATTAATTCATGGTTGTACTACTCTTTGACACGTTACCCCACCCTGCCTCCTAACATGGCTGGAGGTGTCGCCGCCCGATTGCGGGGTGGCAGCTCTGTTTTCCATGTTCTAAGGAGACAGGGTTTGGGCCCATGTGGCCCCTTAATGTTTGAACTTTTTGTTTTATCAGGTATGACGACTTTTCTGCCTGATCCACGTTCTTCAGTTACCCTTTCAAATATAGAAGATTTTAAAGCTTCTTCTCCATTGTTTTTCGTTTTCTCTTTTCTCAAAACTTTAGTGCATGTGGATGGTATTATGTCGGTCTGTGGACGTCACGACTCCTATGTTGGGGTCTGGAGGTCCCCTAGGCTGGTTCTGCCACCTGTATGTCTGTCTGATGCAGACCTGCAGGTTTCTATGTCTAGTCAAATAATTTTAGGGGATATCCTTGTAATGTGTACTTTTATGATGATAGTGGCAAGCTCTGTTTATTATGGTAATTCAATGTATTTCGCATAATGCCCAGGGTTTCAATTCGCCAAATAAGCGCAAAACAGCCTTCCTTCAATATAAAAGATTAGGAGCAAAAATCATCTTATTACAGGAAACACATTTTGCAGCCGCAAAACACCCGACATATTTTCATAGATCCTATAGGCAGGGGTATTATACCCTACATTCCTCCAAGAGTAGGGGAGTGGCCATCTTTCTACATAACTCATTTCCCTTTGAGGTTCAACATGTGTATCGTGATCCAGACAGTAGGTTTATCATTCTTAAGGGCACCCTTTCAGGTCGAGAACTTACAATTGCTAATGTCTATGCACCAAATTCGGCACAAGCTACCTTTTTTTCTAAATTTTTTGGTGCTCTGGATAAGTTTTTGTCCCCCCATCTATTGGTGGGTGGTGATTTTAATCTGGTGGCAAATCCTCTTTTGGACCGTAGCTCCTCCTCGCACACTTCCCAAGCTTTCCCAAAATCCCTCACTAAGAAACTAGATACCCTCCAGTTGGTGGATGCCTGGAGAGCGCACAACACGGGAGCCAGGGATTACACATTTTGTTCTCACCCACATGACTCTTATGCTAGACTAGACTATATCTATTGTACCCCTATTTTGCTAGCTAATTCTAGGATAGCTAGTATTCATTTGAGCCCCTGGTCGGATCACAGTATTATGGCCTTATCTATCACGTTTGTGGGATTGGCACCTACTCCCTTTTCATGGAGACTTAATGACTCTATGCTAACTGATGCTGACTCTCGCCAGGAGGTGGTTACATCTCTTAAGGAATACTTTCAATCTAATTCAACCCCTGATATTTCCCCAGCCACACTCTGTGTAGCCCACAAGGCGGTCCTACGAGGCCGACTTATCTCTATGGCTTCGACCAGAAATAAAAAACGTTGGCAGCAGATTCTACTTTTAACCCGAGAATTAGAAGCACACTATAGAAGCCATGTAGCTAATCCATCTTTACTCAATAGACAGCTGTTGTCCCAAAAACGCTTGGAACTGAATGCCCTACTTTCCCAAAAAGCTGAAAAGGCCCTCCGCTGGTCGAAGGCCTCGTTCCTATTACATAGCAACTCAGCATCTACCATGTTTGCAAGGAAATTGAACCATTCTTTGCGCCCCCCACACGTGTATAAATTGCGTACTAATTCAGGTGCTATCTCATCTTTACCTCAGGAAGTTTTGGGTATGTTTGAAAATTTTTATTCTAAACTACTGGCTTCTCCACAGTCGGATTCTGTTTCTCTATCAGATTCATGGCTAGATTCTATACCCCTTCCTGCTCTCACACCTTCTCAGATTGCCTCTCTTAATGCCCCCTGTACTTTAGAGGAAA
The DNA here is from genome assembly GCF_062004578.1 of Staurois parvus. Lineage (NCBI taxonomy): Eukaryota > Metazoa > Chordata > Amphibia > Anura > Ranidae > Staurois > Staurois parvus. The sequence continues at coordinate 1,667,192 of NW_028318029.1, read as the reverse complement.
TAACATGTGCGATAGGCGCGCTGAAACGCTCTACTGCACCGGTTCCTGATGGATTTACTGCTAGCTATTATAAACATTTCACCTCTACATTGGCTCCATAGTTGATAACATTATTTAATGATGATTTACAGGGGGGTAAGTTCCCCGAGGAGATGTTGTTAGCTAACATGTCTCTAATACCCAAGCCACAGAAAGACCACTGTTTGCCGCAAAACTATAGACCAATCTCAGTAATGAATAACGATCTGAAGATATTTAGCCGTATTTTGGCGAACAGGTTGGCTCCTATCATCTCCTCTTTGGTTTCCCCAGACCAGTCGGGTTTTTTTCCCGACAGATTTACAGTCAGGTCCATAAATATTGGGACATGGACACAATTCTAACATTTTTGGCTCTATACACCACCACAATGGATTTGAAATGAAACAAACAAGATGTGCTTAAACTGCAGACTGTCAGCTTTAATTTGAGGGTATTTACTTCCAAATCAGGTGAACAGTGTAGGAATTACAACAGTTTGCATATGTGCCTCCCACTTGTTAAGGGACCAAAAGTAATGGGACAATTGGCTTCTCAGCTGTTCCATGGCCAGGTGTGTGTTATTCCCTCATTATCCCAATTACAATGAGCAGATAAAAGGTCCAGAGTTTATTTCAAGTGTGCTATTTGCACTTGGAATCTGTTGCTGTCAACTCTCAAGATGAGATCCAAAGAGCTGTCACTATCAGTGAAGCAAGCCCTCATTAGGCTGAAAAAACAAAACAAACCCATCAGAGAGATAGCAAAAACAATAGGCATGGCCAAAACAACTGTTTGGAACATTCTTAAAAAGAAGGAACTCCCCGGTGAGCTCAGCAACACCAAAAGACCTGGAAGACCACGGAAAACAACTGTGGTGGATGAGCGAAGAATTATTTCCCTGGTGAAGAAAACACCCTTCACAACAGTTGGCCAGATCAAGAACACTCTCCAGGAGGTAGGTGTATGTGTGTCAAAGTCAACAATCAAGAGAAGACTTCACCAGAGTGAATACGGAGGGTTCACCACAAGATGCAAACCATTGGTGAGCCTCAAAAACAGGAAGGCCAGATTAGAGTTTGCCAAACGACATCTAAAAAAGCCTTCACAGTTCTGGAACAACATCCTATGGACAGATGAGACCAAGATCAACTTGTACCAGAGTGATGGGAAGAGAAGAGTATGGAGAAGGAAAGGAATCGCTCATGATCCTAAGCATACCACCTCATCAGTGAAGCATGGTGGTGGTAGTGTCATGGCGTGGGCATGTATGGCTGCCAATGGAACTGGTTCTCTTGTATTTATTGATGATGTGACTGCTGAAGCAGGATGAATTCTGAAGTGTTTCGGGCAATATAATCTGCTCATATTCAGCCAAATGCTTCAGAACTCATTGGACGCCGCTTCACAGTGCAGATGGACAATGACCCAAAGCATACTGCAAAAGCAACCAAAGAGTTTTTTAAGGGAAAGAAGTGGAATGTTATGCAATGGCCAAGTCAATCACCTGACCTGAATCCGATTGAGCATGCATTTCACTTGCTGAAGGGAAAATGCCCCAAGAACAAGCAGGAACTGAAGACAGTTGCAGTAGAGGCCTGGCAGAGCATCACCAGGGATGAAACCCAGCATCTGGTGATGTCTATGCGTTCCAGACTTTAGGCTGTAATTGACTGCAAAGGATTTGCAACCAAGTATTAAAAAGTGAAAGTTTGATTTATAATTATTATTCTGTCCCATTACTTTTAGTCCCTTAACAAGTGGGAGGCACATATGCAAACTGTTGTAATTCCTACACCGTTCACCTGATTTGGATGTAAATACCCTCAAATTAAAGCTGACAGTCTGCAGTTAAATCACATCTTGTTTGTTTCATTTCAAATCCATTGTGGTGGTGTATAGAGCCAAACATGTTAGAATTTTGTCGATGTCCCAATATTTATGGACCTGACTGTATTACTGATAACATTCATCTCACTCTAAACGTTATTCAAGATGCCAATTTACATTCCAAAGAGGTTCTGTTGATGAGTTTAGACATAAACAAGGCCTTTGACAGTGTTCTTTGGCCCTACTTGTTCTCCTTGCTACAGAAAATGGGCTTCAGTGATAGGTTTTTGGCAGGCATACATGCCCTATACGACTCTCCTAAAACAAGAATAAGGCTTCCTGGCTGTAACTCTGACTTTTTTACATTGGATAGAGGTACCCGTCAGGGTTGTCCTCTTTCGCCCCTTTTGTTTGCGCTGGTGTTGGAACCTTTGGCATTGGCGATCAAATCCCATTTGGATATTTCTGGCTATTCATTATTACTTTCACATTTTAAGCTGAGCATGTATGCTGATGATGTTATGCTTTTTATTACTAACCCGTTGACTTCTTTGCCTAATTTGTGTGTCGTATTGAATGATTTTGCTACAGTGTCAGGTCTCACCGTTAATTTTACCAAATCGGTGATTATGCCTGTTAATGTTCCTGACTCCCTAAGTGCATCTCTCCGTAGTTCTTTTCCATTTCGCTGGGTCAAGGACAGGATATCCTATCTGAGGATTAATCTTGCTCCCAGATACTCAGATATGTTTACAGCTAATTATCCACCATGTGTGTCACGTCTCTCTACTCAACTGAAGATTTGGCATGGTTATCATATCTCCTTTCTGGGTAGAGTCACGGCGGTTAAAATGAATATCTTGCCCAAACTGCTTTATCTTTTTAGAGCACTTCCAGTTCCGGTTTCAAAAACGTTTTTGGATCATTTTCAGCGGACTATTAACAATTTTATTTGGGGAAATAAGCATCCACGTTTTGCCTCATCCATTTTGTATCGCTCACAACGGACGGGAGGTCTTGGTCTTCCCAACTTTTGGCTATATTACCTCTCGGCTCGTTTTGCGCAATTATCACAATGGGCTACTATTAACTCTCAAATCCCATGGATTAAGTTTGAGTCTCAGTCGATACGTCCTTTTTATTTACGGAGAATTTTATGGTCTAAAATCTCCCCCCGATCGCTTACTTTTCATAACTCTATAGTGACCCACTCGCTGACACTTTGGTCCAAATACAAGGCTAAATTGAGTTTAGTCTCTCATATTCCCCCAGGTATTTCATTTTTTGGTGATCCTACTTTTGTTGCAGCCTTTTCTTCCCCTCACATGTTTCGTTGGTGGTATGATCGATCCTTTATCAGATTATCTGATTTACAAAGAGGAGGATCTTACATTATCTTCGATATGCTGCGCGTGTTATTTGATGTTCCTCTTCGTGAGTACCTTCGTTATAGACAGATTAGGAACTTTTTTAATGCGCACTTTGGCCTTACCCCATCTTCTCCAATCTCTTTTTTTGAGCGTATCAGCCGTGACTCTCCCAGAGGTAGGGGTCTTATTTCAAATCTTTATCACCAATTTTTGATCTGTCTTTTTCATGCTCCCCCTTTGTACAGACAGAGGTGGGAGGAGGATTGTGGTATCACTTTTTCGGATGAGGATTGGGATTCCATGGTGGATAATATATGCAAGAGCTCTAGATCTCTTTCGGTTCGTGAGACGGCCCTTAAAGTTTTAACCAGATGGTATTATACCCCGTCCAGACTACATATATTGTTTCCACAAACATCCCCTTTATGTTTCCGGGGCTGTGGCCACACAGGTACTTTGGTCCATATATTTTGGGATTGCTCGAACATATCTTTGATCTGGCGTAAGATATCTGAGGTGGCTACCTCACTATCGGGCAACCCGATACGATTGTCCATACAGACCTGTTTATTGGGGGTTCATATCCCAGGGGTCCCTGATGCCACTCTGAGATTGATACATACATTATGTATTGCCACTTTATGGTCCATTGCCCTGCATTGGCGGTCCAATGTTGTACGCTTGGACTCCGTTTTACACAGAATTGACGCTGTAATGCTTATGGAACGTATTCATTATACCCTACTGGATAAGATGCACTTATACGATAAAAAATGGGAGTCATGGAAGGATTGTAGACATTTATTGCATGATTGACAACATCCCCGGTAAAGATTGGCTGACATGTATTGTTGATAGATGTATCACTCAATCTATTTTATCATTTATGTATCTCATGCACTCATAACTTCCTTTTTTCCTCTATCTTCTTTTTTATGTTAATATACTTTTATGTATTGTACATTTCAAATATGCCTTATTTTTGTTGACAATATCACTTTCATACTGTGCTGTTGTTTTACTGTCTACTCATGTACAATAAAATCGTTTGTAAACAAAAAAAAAAGTGGATTTGGAGAAGGAGAAATAAATCCATACTGGGTGGATTTGGGTGATTAGAGATTTAGCTTTAGGGGGGAGAGTGAGACCTGTACTGAGGACATTTTGAGGTGGAGGGAGAAATCTGTACTGAGAGATTCAGGGGTGGGAGAGAAAGATCAGTTCTGGGGAAATTTGGAGAGGAGAGAGAAGTCTGTACTTAGGGGATGGGAGAAATTGCTTAGTACTGAGGGATGGGGTGAGTGGGCTTTGAGGGGAGAGAAAGAGACAGATTTGTATGAGGGGAGTGAGAAATCAATTAGAAACTGGGGGGAATTTAGGGATAGGGAAAGAGAGAGGGAAATATTTGTACATGGGGGGAGATCTGTACTGGGGGGAGATTTGTAATGAGGAGACTTGAGGAGGAAGGATATTTATATAGGGAAATTTGGGGGGGGCAAGTTGTTGTGGGGGTGGATTTGGGGGGGGTCATAGATCTGTGCTGTGGGGGGATCGTACTGGGAGGAGGGGATAAAGTTTGGTTATACAGTTGCCTATGTTTTACATACTCTTGACCCCTGCACTCTGCGTATAATGGACTCCTTACCACTTATGCATTCCTGACCCCATGCTCTCTGTGTTATGTATTCCTAAGCGCTGTGTTGTTTGTGTTACATACATCAGATGCCTGCACACTCCTGACCCCTGTGCACTGTGCATCACAGACTCCTAATCTTTGCACACTGTTCATTATGTATTCCTGACCCCTGTGCTCTGTACATTATACACTTCTGAGCACTTCAGTCTGTTCCTTATGTGTTCTTGATCCCTGTGCCCTGTGTGCTATGCACTTCTGACCCCCACACTGTTTGCATTAAATACTCCTGATCCCAGCACTGTGTGTTAAAGCGGAGTTCCAGCTGAAAAAAAAAATCAGCAGCTACAAAAACTGTAGCTGCTGACTTTTAAAATACAGCCACTTACCTGTCCCTCGGTCTAGCGGTGTCCTCACCACTGCTGGTTTCACCGGCCATCTTCTCTCCTTGGCGCCGGGATCTTTAACGTGGGCACCCAGCTATGACAGCTTGCGGCTTAACAGCCAGGTCCACTGCGCATGCGTGAGAAGTTCTGCACTTTGTGAATGGCCCCATAGTCTTCTGGGACCTGTTACGTGTCCCAGAAGACTACGGGGAGGGAGAACAGCTTCCGCTTCTGATCTCCTAGGCTATCGCCTGTCAAATCTGGGTACCTGCTCTCCCCCACTCCCCAAAGGTGCCAATTCTTAATGGGGAGCAGGTGACAAAGCATTAAAGCGGAACTTCCCCCTTTGGGTAGAACTCCGCTTTAAGCACTTCTGATTCCTATGCTCTGTGCATTAAGCACTTCTGAGCCCTATGCTCTATGTGTTATGAACATTTAATTTCCTTCACGCTATGCATTACACACTGCTGATTGCTGCCCTCTGTGTGTTTTTCACTCTTGACCCTTGCACTCTGTGCCTTATAAACTCCTGACCCTGCTTACTGTGCATCATGCACTAATTCCTGTTCACACCTGACCCCAGCACATTGTACATTATACACTGTTGAGACCTGCATTCTGTGCTTATGCACCTTTTATCCACTTTGCATTGTGGCTTACACACTCTTTATCCGTGCACTTCATGCTTTACATACTCCTGCTGCCTGTGCCCTGTGCATTATATACACTTGACCCCTGTGTTCTTTGCAACATGTACTTCTGACTCCTGGACTCTGTGTATTACACACTCTGGCACCTGTGATCTGTGAGCTATGCACTTCTGACCCCTACGTTCTGTAAGTTTTGTACTCCAGACTCCTACGTTCTGTTCATTAAGCACTCATGACTCCTGCACTGTGTGCATTACACAGTTCTAAGTTCTGTGCAATATCCTCAATCACTAGTAATCACTATCCCCTGTGTGTTATTCACTCTTGACTCCTATGCTGTGCCTTATGCATTCCTGACCCATGCACACTCCTGTCTCCTACACACTGTGCATTACACATTCCTGACCCCTATGTTCTGTGCACTAGCAATTCCTGAATCCTGTGCCACTTCCCAGACCTGTACTTTGTGTGTTATGCATGTTTGATCTCCTTCACATTGTGTATTAGGCACTCTTGACTTCTGTGCTCTGTGCCTTAAGCACTTCTATCCCCTGCACTCGGTGTGTTACTCATTCTTGACCTATACACTCTGTGACTTAAGCACTCCTGACCCTTGTGCTCTGTGAGTTACACTCTCCTAAGCCCTGCATTCTGTGCATTATATACTCCTGACCCATGTACTTTGTATGTTGTTTACTCCTGATCCCTGCACTCTGTGCATTATGTGTACCTAAACTCCTGATATTACATACTCCTGACACTTGGATGGACCCTTTGCATAGCATACCTATGACCCCTGTGTGTTACAGACTGCTATACTACATACACCGTATTGTACACAACATATTTCTGACCAAAGTACTTGTAGCCTCAACAGTTGCTGGTTGTTTAGCAGCCCCTGATTATTTTATTGAACTTCTGCTTTAACGCCAGCTCAAAATATTAACTCTGTGTATTTTCATTGTGCACAGCAGGTGTCCCTGAAATCAGATCTCACTCTGGAGCCTGAATGGGGGAATCTCTTCATTCTGGGCCACCATTTCAGAATATATTATTTGCACTGGCCCAGTGGGCAAGTCAGGTAGTCTTCCATCTGGCATCAATTGCATATTGAAATATTGCACATTGAAGCTCAGCATCTACACTTTAATATGGATAAGATTTTGTGCAACCTGAATGTGAGGTGGATCTCACACTTTCACGCAAAACTGAAATTAGGCTCAAGCCCATAAAGCACTCCATAATCTTTGCCCCTGGTTATATAGGTCTTTGAAAGCCAATCATCTGAAAGAATGGACAAGCCAGCCCCCTCACAATAATAGGGTGGGTTTCCAGCAGCCATATTGTCAGTGTGTGTTGAAACTAGTTAGGGAAAGTTTATGAATCTTTGCAGACAGGGCATAGGGAGTGATACAGTGGAGTCACTTATCTTCACCTGACTGCTTTTTTTGGATGCCTCCACAAATAACATAATGCTCTTCCATAACATCCACAGATGGCTTTAACACATCCCCCAAACCTGTAACTTAAGGAAGAACTGCACTGCATCTGAGCACCGCAAAGCAAATATGTTATTTAATTCAATTTTAATATTTAAAGCAAACTCACCCATCTATCCATGTCTCCATGATTTACTTTTCTGAGAAATTACTTTGATAATGAGGTGGAAAGATAGCTATTTAAGACAAAATAACTTCATTATAAGAACCTTAATATGTGCTTATTTCTTTCCTTTACATGTACACTGGCATATTACAAAAATAATGATGACTGATGGCTACCCAAAACTTATGAATTATATCTGGAGAACCTTTGGCAAAGCGAGTTCCTGGAAAACCCATCTGGATGGCTATTTTTTAATGGCACACAAAGCCGCAGGAAATAAACATCCTTTTTGTTTAAATATTTTTATTGAGAAAGTTTTGATTTTTAAGCATATAGCAAGCTCAAAATATGCCCTCGCAGGGGCAGAGCAGAACAGTAACATATAAACAGGGATATCCTGCTGACTGGTGTTAATCAAATAACAAAAATTCCGCTGATGTCAAGAAGGGACGGCAAACAGCCGAGCCAAATAGCAGCAGTAATCCAATATAATAGTGGAAAAAAGAGAAAAGAAAGGAAATTAGAAGAGAAGAGAAAGAAAACAAAAAAAAAGAGAATCAGAAAGAAAATATAAAAAAAAGGAAACTAAAAGGATCATGGATCCGGGGCTATCACCAGCAGCGACTAAAGGAGGCCATAACTAGTAGGAGGCAGGGATGGTAAGGAATAGCGTATCCAAGGTTCCCAAACCTTAAGGAATCTCGGATGAGAATCATGAAGAATGCTAGACATCTGCTCATTGACCAACATAGCATTCATCTGAGTCCTCACCTCTTGAAAGACTACCGAAGAGGTTCTCCAAGCTTGAGCTATACGTTTAGCCGAAATAAATAGGTAGGATGCCAATTTCTGTTGAGACCTAGAGAGGCCCAAAATTGGGCAATACAGGAGGGCCACCCTTGCATCCCTACGGACTGTAATATGAAATAGAGTTTGAAGCAAACCAAAGACCCTAGACCAGAAGCCAATCAATCGTGGGCACGACCACCAAATGTGTAAGAAGTCCCCACGTAGACCACAGTTCCGGAAACACCTATCTCCGCCAGTCGGATTAAAGTGAGCAGTCCGAGACGGGACCCAGTACCACCGTAGTAGAACTTTGTAGGCTGCCTCAGGCCTTACTCCAAACTTCCGCATCAATCGAAACACCCAGATCTCGCTCCCACTGAGAAACATAAGACAAGGGCGATGGGGAAGACCTACTGTTAAGGGAGGCATATATTACCGAAATAAGGCCAGGGGACTCTGGGGAATGCTGACATGCATGCTTAAAGGGCTTTTTGCGGTAAGGATATGTGGAGGTACGACGGAGAGATAGGACCCAGTGGCGCAATTGCAAATACTCCCGTGGCGGGACCCCCCTGGATTCTCAAAGAGACTCCCAAGATGGAAGCGTACAAGTGTTCAGGAAATCTTGTACAATAAAACAGCCATGGGAGGTCCACCAAGAGAAAGAAAAGGGATGTTCTAGCCCTGGTGGGAATAAAGGATTATGAGTGATCGGCAAAAGGGGTAGGAATGACGAAATCAAATTCCCAGAGTATTTAACAGAATCCCAGATTCTCAAACTGTGAAGCATAATAGGGCTCAAATTCGGAGGGCGCAGCTTAGGCGGGAGCCAAAGCAATGTAGTTAAGGAAAGCGGAGAACAGTTGGGTAATTCCAAGAGTACTAACAATGGAGTATCAGTCTTGGCATGAAGCAGAGACAACTGGGAAATCTGAGCAGCCAAATATTATCTAGAAAAGTGTGGAACTCCCAGAAATGAACATCCTTTAACAAGGGCTTCTTGAAGAACCATGATCATAAGACAGTTAACTCAATCTTTGCTGTAATCATATTAATCTTTGATTGGTCAATTTCATATCTTGACACAACCTACATCACATACGTCAATCTGAGTACTTTATCTGAAGTGCCAAAAATTGAAGAAGATCAACTGAGTCAAGTGTTTGAGTCAGTCTGGTCTCTATGCAGCTACATACTATTCTTTAAATTGGGTATTACTGACTAACCAGGATCAGGTGTATATATCTGAGTTGAAAAACCCCACGTCAATAAAACCCCTTAGCATTTCTGGCAGGGGCCATCTTGAGTAAGGGCAGATGATTCATGTAACATTTACTTCCTGGAATCCATCTGCCCTTAGTTCAGGCATACAAGCAGGAGTGTGTGCTTAGCTGAGAAAACCCCTCCTCCGCTCCAGAAGACTCCTGGGATGTATGACTTAATTTTGTTTGTTTATTTACGCAGCTCTTTACATATATATATATTGTACATTCACATCAGTCACATTTGCCTAGGCAAGAAACTATGAAGTAACTGAAGAAACAAAAAATACTTTAACACAAGTAAATATAACACACTTTCCTATCTGTTTTCTAAAGCTAGCAGCAGAAGGATTAAAAATAGTTAATGTTGATTGTGAGAGTGCAGTTCGACTTTAAAGAATTTCTGTATTTTCAATGTAGCCCACAAAGCCTCATAAAAAACCCTCTCCCTGCTATGCTATTTTTTTTTTGTACTGGTACAGGTCCCATTGGCGGTACCACATTTTAGACAATAGATTGTTTGTTAACCCCAAAAAAGGAACAAACTGAATATCAAGATTTGCACCACATTGACTTCAAATGGGGTTTGGCTAAAAGTTTGTAAATTGAACTCAGAATGATTTGTTCATCCCCAATCCTAAACAGCTATTTGTGGACAGTAAACTTTGACAGAAAATATTTGCAAACAATTCAGATCTAAAATGTAAAAACATTCAGAATCTTGCATCACCAATTCCAAAAGAGATTTACACTGTTAAGACAGTGTAGACATGATACTTTAATGTGCACAGCATTTGCCACAAGCCATTATTTCACTTTCCCTGTACATGTCGGCATGTTAAATAAGTAGCACAATTTCACTTGAAAGTAACCTTTCTGGAAACCTCCTTTTGTACAATTTGGCAAACCATTTTAACATGCTAATAGGATGTCATGGGCAGTTCAACTTGTATTATGTGCAGTTATATTTCAGATGTTTTATTCAACTGACTTTCCAGTATCTAGTAAAAGAAAGTCACTTCTGCAGAATAAAATATACACTCTGCTGCAATGCAGACCTTAAATTGAATAATAGTTTTCACAGCACAGTAACTCAGGTTGATTGTCAGTGTTACCACCTTACGTGCCTTAATTGTGTGAGGATTTAGTGATTACGTAAAGCGTCCCTTCAACCCCAAATGAAAGTTGCTGTCATCCTCTTCTTTAATCACCACTTTTTTCAGGGGGGAAGAGTAACTTTTTTTGTCAGTACCCCGCTCTCACTTAAGTAAAGAGGACATCATCTCAGTACCCTTAATTCCATCCTCCCTCTGTTGCAGCCTTATGGGATAATGTCACAATCCTGGGAGGCTGCAGGACCAGTCTAAGAGCTTGTTCACACATGTGTTGAGTGTGAAGAACGAAGCAACGCTCATTAACGTGCCTATAGCATTTATGATGTGTTTTTGAAGTGTTGAAAAAGCAAAATGCCCATTAAAGTGATGTTTTTCTATGATAAAGTGCATGAAGTAGAAGTGATTTAGAGAAAATGATCAGCTTTGAGATGTGGTTGAGTTGTGGTATGATAACAGGTATTTTTGTGAATTTTCTGAAAGATGGATTTGTATACTTTGATCTGTTTGACACTTGGCTTGGTCCATCTCAAGATGATCATGGAAAGAATAGCCCAGAGGAAAAAGAGGTTATTGCACCAGTATTCGGTGCATCCCACAGTCTCTCCAAGGGGCATTTCCATACCCTGTACCACAAATTGTGGGTGTACCCCTAAAAGTTCTTTGACTACATTCTCATGCAGGTGTCCATGTTTGATGCCTTACTTGAGATTGCTAGACCTCGACTGATGCGCACCAGAACTGATATGAAGTGGCCTGTATCACCTGAAGAACATTTTAACTTTGCAGTAAGTAATGCCTAAATATTTTCTTTACTGCCATTTCTGAAGACAATTAATCCATTAAGTCCTCCTGCCTTGTGATTGGCAGTGATCAGATTCTATAATGTTGTCTCAATATCAGGTATTAAATCTGCCCGCTTCCCTTCTCTTCTATGAATATTGATACATTAATATCAGCCTTCATGACACTTGCTGGCACTGTCACTTTCATGTACCAACACTTGCTGGTGAGGTCACTTACTGGCACCAACACTTTGCTGACACAAAAAAGCTTTGCCACTAGCAATAATGCTCAATGCCTCTGCTCCTGCCTGGCACTGTCAATATTGCTGGCTGGCTGGCTTGGTGCTTTTGCGTGAAAAATTAAAAGCAAATGGTGTTACCACATGGCTGCTCTGTACAAATAGGAAATGGGCTGGAGCTGCTCTGTACTAGTTCTCCGTTATTTCCCTGTGCATTCTGGGATACATGAACCTCCACTGTTTCTTCCCCAGCACCCTGCTCACACTTTATATATGCTTCACTAACATGCCGTAAATGCTATAGGAGCAGTTATGACGCTCGCAGTGATGCCTCCTGAAAGTGACATGCTGCCTAATATTTAACACAGCACAATGCCGTACCTGTGTGTACTGCACTGTGTGGTGCCCATTGTAATACTGAAGGGCAATTCTGAGGCTTTAAAAACACTGCTTAAAATGGTTCTAAAGGCAGAAGGTTTTATTTTACCTTAATGCATTCTATGCATTAGGGTAAAATACCTTCTGGGTGCGGCTCCCCCCAGCCTCCCTTGTATTTACCTGAGCCCCATCTCGATCCAGCTATGTGCATGAGAGCAGCAGCTCTCCCAGGTCTATCTCTCCTCATTGGTTTACACAACAGCGGGAGCCATTGGCTCCTGTTGCTGTCAATCGTAGCCAGTGAGCCAATGAGGAGAGAGCGGGGATCAGGGCCAAGCCAGGTTCTGTGTATGAATGGGCAATGTCTATTCACATAAGGTCGGCTCGGGAGTGAGCTTGCTTGAGTGCCCCCCCATAGCAAGAGGCAGGGGTGAGGAGCCAGGACCTCCGGTGGGGGACCAGTAAGAAGGTGATCAGGTCTGCTTTGTGCAAAACCATTGCACAGAGCAGGTAAGTATAACAAGTTTGTTATTAAGCTCCCTAGCGGTATTCCTGAGTGTAGCACGGGGTAAAATGTCAGTACCAAAAGCGGTAACCCCGAGCTACACTCGGGCTTACCATGCGGCACTGCATAGGGAGTCCCTGCAGAGCTTACCTAGTCCTTCGCTCCCGTGATGTGTCCCCTGCAGCGTCCCCGGCCATCTCCTCGGGCATCCGGCTTCTGTGTTCCGGTCCCTGTGACGTCGGGACGTACGGGCGGCGGCGGCGACGGGAAATTTGAAAATGTAAAAAAAAAATCATTTTTTTCAAAACAAATTTTACATAGTAAAACATTGCTGTTTCAAACCATTTCACATACATTTTGTCCCTAGTGCTTTGTCCTGTCCCCTGTCTGCATTTTTACTGTTCTTTCTGCCTGGAAACTTAGAAAAGTCCATGGCGTCCAAAAAGCGTCCCTTTATGTCAAAAGCGGTTTTAGACCGGCTAGAGAACAGCGATAGTAAATCAGAACCACTTGCAGAATTGAGTGATAATGATTCGTGGAGAAATTCGTCATCAGACACTGAAAACAATTTTGCAACTTTGCTCAGTGATGTGTGAACTTGGCGCTATATTTCAAATTTCAGTGTTTTTGGTTTGATTATATTATTGAATTAAATGTATTATTATTATATTATTATTTTTTATGATTATTTATTAAATTATAATTTATGATTTTGTGTTTCAAATTTTATCATACCCGGGATGTTTAATAGACTCTTGTTCGGACAGATTTCAGTGAGTTATTCCTAAATATTACAGCCTACAATAAAAAAACTACATATTTCCATGCAAAATAATGGTACCGCTTTCAGCACCAAAAATCTGAAATAATCATACCGCCAGGGAGGTTAAGCAAAAAAAACCCACAAGCTTTAGAATCACTTTAAATGATGCTTAAATGCGAGGTGTGAAGGAGCCATAACTGTGCCTCTTGTTCTCACACATGTGCAGTGGGGAGCCAGCTGTGATCCATCAGGAAGTTACAGCCTGCTCTAAAATCCATGATGGTCATACTGGGGGCCCACATCACTGAGATGAAACAGCTGTGGGGAAGACATGCAGGACTCTTTATCTGGTGTTTGTAGTTGCTGACTGTTAATTTTGCCATAGCGGAGTGAAGTTTGTCTTCAAGAAACAAATAGGATAGATTTAATTCTTGATATGGGAAATCATGACCATGAAGGTCATGGTGGTGGTGACCATGAAGGGGGTCATATTTATTGCAGCAGTACAAGCAGCAATGATGTACAATATCTTCTAACAGTAGGTGCTTTATACCATAAAACCAGCAAAGCCCCAACAGGAACACTTGTTTTTTTTTTTTTTACTGTTGTTGACTAGCAGTATGAAAATAGTAGCAGGTGTTGTGGCACTAACTCTGGTCACCATAGTGATGAGCCAGATCCTCTTCAGTTTTCAGTAAAAGCTAACGCTTGTTGCTAGGAGAGCTAGAATTATACATGATGTAGACTGAAAAGTTCATATTTAAAAATGTCCACAATGCATGCAGGGTTTCTTTGTGCTTTACAGGCCTTTAGAAGGATGGCCAAAAAGACCAGGGTGCTCCCTGCAATGCCCCAGTGTTGAGCTTCAACTTTTCAGGTAATCATTTCCATCTCCAACTAGCTTTATGTTTCTTGCTAAAACCAAATTTGTGATTGCTTCTGATAGGACCACTCACAGCAGCAATCAGTTACAATGACAGTTCATAATTCATATTTAGCACTTTTTATTTCTGTTTTTAACAGTTCCATAAAAGAAACGTAATAATCTGTTTTGTTGCACAATATTGAAGTGCAAATAAAAAACCTTTAAGTGGTTATAAAACCAAAACCAAAAATGTAATATATTGCAGCGTACAAATCCTTTAAGTGATTCTAAAGCTTAACCACCTTGACATACCTGTACATCGCCAGGTTGATGTAGTTCTACAGGGATGATGCTTGCAACTAGAGGTATCATTCTGGCTTTATGGTAAAAGCGATCCTAGTGGCTAATTAGCCACTGGATCGCTTTTACAGGTGGCAGAAGGGGGTCCCCCTGATTCCTTCCTTTAGCTTCCTGGGCTCTCCTGTCCCACCAGGGAGCCCAGGATTGAAGCAGGCAGATCTGCCAGCTGACCATAGAGATGACGGAGGACCAGAACATCCCCAATCATCTCTATGGTATTAGAATCCGGAAGAGACAATTATTTTGTCACTTATGGGTTTGCCAAGAAGTAAACAACCCATTACTGGCTTGTGAAATCATCAGATCAAACCAATCTGGGTTTAATCTGATGCTTTGAATGGCAGATGAGAAATTTGGAGTCTAATAACCCCAGATCTCTCCATAAAGAGAACCTGTCATAACTCCAGCTATCATAAGGGATGTTGTTAATGTTGTGATAGCCATAGAAGTGAAAAAAAAAGACAGTATAAAAAAAAAACAAATTAAAGTAAATAAAAAAAAAATTAAAGCTCCCCTCCCCCTCCCTCCCTGTTCATCCGCAAAGGCAATCACAAACATAAGTCAAGCATGCAGATGTAAATGGTGTTCAGACCACACATGTGAGGCATCACCACGAATGTTATAGCGAGAACAATCATTTTAGCACCAGACCTCCTGTGTAAACTCTAAACTGGTAACCTGTAAAGGCTTTTAAAGTGCCCCCTATGGATAATTTAATGTACCATAGTTTTTTGCTGTTCTAGGAGTGTGAGCAATTTTAAAGCATGATATATTTGAAAAAACACTGCACAAATACTGTGTGACATAAAAAATTTGAACACCCTTTATTTTATTCTCTAGGGCCTCTGTTTAAAAACATATATAATGTTTGGTGCTTCTAAGTAATTTTTTAGCACGAAAGTGCTGATTTTTACATGTAGTAGGGGAATTTCAGAGTTGGCCAGTGGTTGGAGTGTTGTTCTTACCTGCTCCTTTCAATGTTATTGCACAAAGTGGCCTCAAACCTCCTCTTCTCTGGTCCCCCTTGGTGCTACTCCTCCTCTTCTCTGGCACCCCAAAAGAACGCTGCTTCCTATGGGGGCACACCTGCAGGTTCATTTTCAAGCCAGGCTGTGTGCATCTATAAACATACAGAGTGGCTCAGCCCTACTCCCCACTTTCTGCTCACAGAATTTAATTGGCAGCAGTAGGAGCCAATGGGTCCCACTGCTGCCTCTGTGTTCTCTGTGAGCAGAGAGAGGAAAGAGATGGGCAGACCGCTGGATCAAGAAAGGACTCAGGTAGGTATACATGGGGGTAAAGGGGTGATAGAAATTCTGGGTAATTTTTAAGGTATTTTTAAGGTAAAACATGTCCTGCCTTTAGAACCATTTTTAAATGTGGTGGCTATATTTGTTTTCTTTTTTTAGCTTTTTTGCCTTTATTTTCACCTGGTGATCAAGCAATTACAGACTTCTGTTTTAGGGTGTTTCCACTCTGAATGGAGAAGCAATGAAGACAGCAGCAATGTCAAATAGGGAGAGGGTAGTGTTACAGTAGATGCACTAGCAGATCTAGATGAACTTCACTAGTAAGTTGAACCACTAACACTTTTTTAAGGCTGTTGCATAACCAGTTTTTTTCTGTTTGGGCCAAAGTTTTCATATAAAAGGATAAAAGCCATTGTACACATCCCTGTCAATGTTAAATAGTTTGTCTCAGCCCTCTAATTACCTCTATGACTTCACAAGGAAGTTGGAAAATAAGATTTACTTGTCAAATCATTAGGTAAATATAAAGGAAAAAAGCCTACAAGAGAGAACTAATGCAGCCACCACATCTAAGGATTGGTAAGATGTAATGTAATAAATATTTGTTTTGGGGTTTTCATAGTTACATAGCTAGTCTGGCTGAAAAAAGACAAAAGTCCATCCAGTTCAACCATTTAAAAAAAAAAAAAAAAAGTAATAACCCTACACCCACAGTTGATCCAGAGGAAGGCAAAAAAAAACCCCAGCAAAGCATGATCCAATTTGCTCCTGCAGGTGAAAAAAAATTCCTTCCTGATCCCCCAAGAGGCAATTGGATATTCCCTGGATCAACTTTACCTATAAATGTTAGTATCCAATTATATTCTGTGTATCTAAGAAACAATCCAGGCCTTTTTTAAAGAAATCCACTGAGCTGGCCAGAACCAACTCTTGAGGGAGTCTATTCCACATTTTTACAGCTCTTACTGTGAAGAAACCTTTCCATGTTTGGAGATTAAATTTCTTTTCCTCCAGACGTAAAGAGTGCCCTCTTGTCCTCTGTCCTCTGTGATGACCTCAGGGTGAATAGCTCTACACCGAGTTCACTATATGAACCACTGATGTATTTATACATGTTCATCGTATCCCCCCTTAATCTCCTCTTCTCAAGAGAGAATAAATTCAGTTCCTCTAATCTTTCCTCATAGCTGAGCTCCTCCATGCCTCTTATCAGTTTGGTTGTCCTTCTCTGTACTTTCTCCAGCTCCCCAATGTTCTTTTTGTGAATTGGTGCCCAAAACTGAACTGCATATTCCAGATGAGGTCTTACTAATGATTTGTACAGGGATAAAATGATATCTCTCTCTCTCTGGAGTCTATACCTCTTTTAATACAGGAGAGGATTTTGCTCACTTTAGAAACTACAGCTTGTTATTGCATGTCATTATTAAGCTTGTGATCTACCAGAACTCCCAGATCCTTCTCCACCATTGATTCCCCCAGTTGTACTCCCCCTAGTATGTATGATGCATGCATATTCTTAGCCCCCAAGTGCATAACCTTACATTGATCAACATTAAATCTCGTTTGCCACATAGTTGCCCAAATAAACAGGTTGGCTTGTAAATTGAAGACATCCTGTAATGACGTTATTACACTGCACAGCTTGGTGTCATCTGCAAAGACTAAAATGGGATTTTTAATCTCAGACCCTATATCATATATAAATATATTTAAAAAGTAAGGGTCCCAACACTGAACCTTGGGGTACACCACTGACGACCCTAGACCATTCAGAGTATGAATCATTAAGCACTACTCTCTGAATACGATCTTTTAGCCAGTTTTCTTTCCATTTACATGCAAATTTTTCCAAACCTGTAGACTTTACCTTACACATTAGCCATGTGTGGGGAACTGTGTCAAACGCTTTTACAAAATCCAAGTATACCACGTCCACTGCCACCCCTCTGTCCAAGGTTTTGCTCACCTCCTCATAAAAAAGAAATCAGTTTTGTTTGACAACTTCTGTCTTTCATGAATCCATGCTGTCTGTTGCTTAAAATATTTTTTTCTATCGAGAACTCATCTGTGTGGTCTTTTATTAAACTCTCCAGTATCTTCCCAACTATAGAAGTTAAACTAACAGGTCTATAATTACTTGTTAAAGATTTTGACCCCTTTTTAAATATTGGCACCACATTGGCCTTACGCCAATCCAGTGGTACTATGCCAGTCATTAAAGAGTCCCTAAAAACTAGAAACAAATAAATATTTTTGGATCATATCAATTGTGAGCCAACCCATATGGAAGAAAAATATATTTGAACTATATATTAAAAATATTCTTCCCAAATATATTGACATATATTTGAAATACTACAATTTTGGCCATATTCAATATATTTTAAAATATATTTCAATAAATATATATATATATATATACTGTATGTTGAAATGCACTTTTATTACAAAATATATGAAAAATATTTTTAAAAATACATTTCAAATATAATGTATGTCTTTAAAAATACAAATCTACATTTTTGGAATGCATTTACAAAAATATGTAAAATATATGTTAAAATTACTTTGTTATATGTTAAAAAAAATCTGAAGAATATATTTTTAAAAATTATATTTAAAAAAATGTATTCTTCAGATTTTTTTTAACTAGTAAAAAAGTCATGAAGAAAAAATAAGTGAATGAACTAATCAGTATCACTATCACTAATCAGTAACTCTGACCTCTAAATCTTTATTCCCTCATACAATGAAATCTAAAATACTCTTTGGCATATAGCAGTGTTTCTCAACTCCAGTCCTCATGGACCCCCAACAGGTCATGTTTTCAGGATTTCCCTCAGATGAAACAGCTGTGGTAATTACTAAGGCAGTGAAACTGATCAAATCACCTGTGCAAAGTAATGGAAATCCTGAAAACATGACCTGTTGGGGGTCCATGAGGACTGGAGTTGAGAAACACTGGCATACAGACATTCATTTAAATACAAGAGTATGTTTCCATTAGTTATGGCTGTCCATGTCTCAGTAGATGTCTTGCAATGCAACTATAGCCACAAAATAGAGCCATCCACTACCACAACCATGTAGCAGGGACATTTATAGAGTGAGTTGTCTGCCAACAAAAATGTAATAAAACAGTAACATAGGGAGAGATTTACTAAAACTGGAGCACTCAGAATCTGGTTCAGCTGCGAATGGTAGCCAATCAGGATCTAACTTCAGCTTGTTCAATTAGACTTAGGCAATAAAACCTGGAAGCTGATCTGGGTCTCTATGCAGAGTTGCACTCTTCAGCTTTAGTGGATAACCCACATAGACAAACAGAGCTTCTCTCTCTCATATATATATATATATATACACTGCTCAAACAAATTAAAGGAACACTTTGAAAACACATCAGATCTCAATGGGGAAAAATATCATCCTGGATTTCTATACTGATATGGACTGAGTAATGTGCTGGGAACGTAAGGATGCCCCATCATTTGATGGAAATGAAAATTATCAACCTACAAAGGACTGAATTCAAAGACACCCCGAAAATCAAAGTGAAAAAATTATGCAGCAGGCAAGTGCATTTTGCTGAAATTTCAACTCAAAATGGTACACAGTAGTTTGTATGGCCCCCACGTGCTTGTATGCATGCCTTACAACATTGGGGCATGCTCCTAATGAGCCGACAGATGGTATCCTGGGGTATTTCATCCCAGATCTGGACCAGGACATTACTGAGCTCCTGGACAGTCTGAGGTGCAACCTAGCAGTGTCAGATGGACCGAAACATGATATTCCAGAGGTGTTCTATTGGATTTAGGTCAGGCATGCGTAGGAGCCATCCTCCAGGAACTGCCTGCATACTCTTGCCACATGAGGCTGGGCATTGTTCAGCACCAGAAGGAACATGGGACCCACTGCACCAGCGTAGGGTCTGACAATGGGTCCAAGGATTTCATCCCGATACCTAACGGCAGTCAAGGTGCCTTTGTCTAGCCTGTAGAGGTCTGTGCATCCCTCCATGGATATGCCTCCCTAGACCATCACTGACCCACCACAAAAATGGTTATTCTGAACGATGTTACAAGCAGCATAATGTTCTCCATGGCTTCTCTAGATCCTGTCAAGTCTGTCACGTGCTCAGGGTGAACCTGCTCTCATCTGTGAAAAGCACAGGGCACCAGTGGTGGACCTGACAATTCTGGTGTTCAATGGAAAATGCCAATCAAGCTCTATGGTGCCGGGCAGTGAAAACAGGGCAAACTAGAGGATGTCGGGCCCTCAGGCCACCCTCATGAAGTCTGTTTCAGGTTGTTTGGTCAGAGACATTCAAACCAGTGGCCTGCTGGAGGACATTTTGTAGGGCTCTGGCAGTGCTCATCTTGTTCCCCCTTGCACAAAGGAGCAGATACCGGTCCTGCTGATAGGTTAAGGACCTTCTACGGCCCTGTCCAGCTCTCCTAGAGGAACTGCCTGTCTTCTGGAATCTCCTCCATGCTCTTAAGACTGTGCTGGGAGACACCTTGTGGCAATGGCACATTTTGATGTGTCATCTTGGAGGAGTTGAACTGCCTGTGAACCTTTGTAGGGTCCTGGTATCGCCTCATGCTACCAGTAGTGACAATGACACTAGCCAAATGCAAAACTAGTCAAAAACAGTCAGAAAAGATGAGTAGGGCAAAATTTTCAGTGGCCTCCACCTGCAAAACCATTTCTGTTTTGGGGGTCGTCTCATTGTTGCCCATCTAGTGCACCTGTTGTTAATTTTATTAACACCAAAGCAGCTGAAACTGATTAACAACCTCCTGTGCTACTTAACTGACCAGATCAATATCCCAGGAGTTTAATTGACTTGATGCTATAGTCCGATTAAAAAGTGTTCCTTTAATTTTTTGGAGCAGTGTATATATACTGTATATACATTCACCGGCCACTTTATTAGGTACACCTGTTCAATTGCTTGGTGACATAAATTGCTAATCAGCCAATCACATGGCAGCAACTCAATGCATTTAGGCATGTAGACGAGGCAAGGACAACTTGCTGAAGTTCAAACCAAGCATCAGAATGTGGAAGAAAGGGGATTTAAGTGACTTTGAACGTGGCATGGTTGATGGTGGTAGATGGGCTGGTCTAAGCATTTCAAAATCTTCTGATCTACTGGGATTTTCATGCACAACCATCTCTAGGGTTTACAGAGAATGGCCCAAAAAAAGAGAAAATATCCAGTGAGCAGCAGCTGTGTGGATGAAAATGCCTTGTTGTTGTCAGAGGAAAATGGGCAGACTGATTGCTGTGACATTCAGATGGTGGGGTCAAAATTTGGCGTAAACACGAAAACATGGTACATGATAAAGGATTTCCAGAGCACATTGGGGAAGTACTTACCTCATTTCAGAAAGGTGAGAAGGCAAGTATGAGAGTAAGGGAGATAAGGAACAGTTCTGACTCATTTTCTGAAAGATATCAAGCTCTGCATAAGGCCCCATTCACACCTGGGTGTTTTGAAGCCTGAAGCTCAAACAAGTTCTGAAACTTTTTTTGTAGCTTAAATTGGGCGGATTTGCGCATTTTTGGCACATTTTAATTCCCACAGAAATGAATTCAAATGCGCGATTGGCACATTTTCCATACTTTCTCATGTTTTGACTCGCATTTTGCGTGATTTTCTTAACAAATGAAAATTAAAAAAAAATTGTAATAATATATGAATAAATAAATGCTAAATAAATAAAATACACAAATAATAAAAAGAAAAATCCTGATAAATAAATAATAAATAACCCCTAACCTTAATCCCCTAACCCTAAATAAAATATATTAAATAAATTAATAATGATAATAATAAACACCCAAACCTAAACAAAAATACAATAATCATAGAAATAATAATAAATTATTATTATTATATTACTTTTTTAAAAAGTTAGGGGTTAATTATTATTTATTTATTATTTCATAATATTTGTTAATGATTAATTTTATTTATTTGTGTATTCATTTTACATGTATTTATTAATATTTTATTATATTTTTAACACCCTACCCTACAAAAAATAATCAAAAATAAATAATAAGAAAATATTAAATAAAATATTAATCCCAAACCCTAACCCCTAATCCTAACCCTAACCTAACCTTAACTATATGTTAGGGTACGGGGTGTAACCCTAACCAAAAACAAAATTATAATAATTGAATAATAATAAAAAAAAAAAAAAAGAAAGAAAAGCTGACAAAAAAGCTAAAAAAGCAGAAAAACCTAGCAACAAATGATGCTTTAGATGACATGTTTCTCTATTGGCTAACACAAAAAATGCCAAAGCTCAAAAACAGCTAAAAAACGCTGTATGAAAACGTGCAAACACACCAAAAATGGTAAAAAAGTATGGTAAAATATGCTCAAAAATTGCACAAAAACGCTAAATGCAGATGTGAATGGAGCCTGAAACAGGTAGAGGTAGCGAGAAACAGAAAAATGTAAAACACTGTCTAAAGTTCCACCTGCTGGCTCAAAAGAGGAATACAAATAAATAATGTGCAATATTTCATATTTACATATGAGAAAATAATTGATAAGATAGGGAAACAAAAGAAAGAAAAGAAATGCTTTCTAAGTGACAGAACTGTATTGTTCATGGAAAAACTGCCCATTTTGGATTGGTTACTGCAATTTATTTTCCCACCTCATCTCTAGGTATAGATAAAATTTTCTATAGGTTTACAATGGCGTCTCTCATTTTAGCATTTATGGTAGTATGCATGTTATTAGATGGTTCAGTGCATGCTGTTTAGTACAGTAAATGGGACTTTATGATCATTTGCATAGTTAATTAACTCATAGCCCAAAGGATTTGGAAATGAATTACACTACCCATAATGGACAGTCATTATCAAGTTTTATCATATGTGTTGCAACCAGTATTATTGTATTATCTTTTATTTATATAAATGATAATAACTAGATATTGATCAGACATAAAGCTTAAAATAAAATGTTATAACTGAAATGGCTGTAAACGTTTGCACAAATGTGTAAGGTAAAAGGAAAGAATTACAGGTACTGTCTGTTTGCACCAACTGCATTGGGGCCATTGCTAAATCTGGGACATCCAATGTAATATACAGCACAGACTTTGGTATGTAGCGGCCATAAGCACTGCCTCACACTGCCGCTCATTGGTGCAAAGGGGTTTGGTCCACCTTTCTGTGGGTGGTCAGAGTGGTTGCTCTTTAAATGCTGGTGGTCAGTGGTGACTGCCATCTTAAATGTTGGTCATCAGTGAGTGGGAGCTTCAATGCTTACTAACCTGACAACAGCTTTCCAGGCTTCAACACTGCTGCTTCCTGCCTCATGAGCTTCTACTGAATACGACATGCCAGAACTATGCAGGAAGCGTTGGCCTGGATTGTGCTGACTGTTGTCCAGTGCAACACAATGACAGCCTCCTCTTTTCCCAAAGACTAGGTACACTCATGGACAACAATGTCACAAGCTATAGTTCATGTACAAAGTACAGAAGCAGCATGCAGACCTGAAGAATGAAGGAAACACTTTAGATTTCAGACATACTAATGGGATCTAATTGCAGATTGGTACAAAGTATAGTTCTTTTGACCGTGAATCTCAGATAAAAGTACATTTATCTTGTTAGAGACAAAAACCATCTCCTGTAGAACAAACAATAAATTATTTACTTTCTTAAGTCTTGTCTCAAGGATTACATTTGCCACCATAAGTAAACCACAAGCTGCAATAGCTTTAGCAGGTTAAATCAAACTTCAGCTGTACTTAAAGCAATTCAGACAAGGGCAGTAAGTGTAAAATAGTTCCTAAGTCTAAAACTGTAATACTTTCTCAGCCTTAACAAAAGCTGACGGCATGGGGGGAAAAACTGTCTGGAGTAGCTATTCCACTAAAATGATAAGGTCAGGATATTTCTGGACACGTAAGATTGGAAACATGGTTGACTACAATACAAAGGGATAATGCCATGGAAAAATGTTACCGAAATTATTATTGTAGAATCATAATAAATGTAAATTTAATTGCTACAGCAACACAAAAGAGCTATATTTATAAAGCAGTGAATGTGACTTGCAGCAAACTTTCATTGGTTGTGAATCAATCACTGTCATGAACCATAAAGGTGTGGTGAATTTTTGGTGAATGTCAAATTCTATTCTTTATAACTATACCCCGTCGTACAAAACTAATTTTGTATGACACATTCCTGAACTGAATTCTTTTACAATGAGTACGAAAAATGTCCAACATTAAAGTTATAATGTTTATCTAAAAAATATCCAAGATATAAAGTTACAATTAAACATTTCAATTTCAACTTGCCAATTATTGTCAGGGTGATAGAAGTAGAGGTGAGTGAATGTATACAGGCTAGCATTAAAGACAACTTCCCCAATGGATCATGTTGATTAACCCTAGGAGGGACAGTGCTGGATTTAGGCCTCCTGAGCTCTGTTTGAGCTGTGGACCCTGCCCGTGGAGACTTAGTAAGAGGTCTATTGGACCATTTTTCACAAATTCACTAATAAACATGACAAAATAAATAAGTAATGGACTCCACCAAGTTGAAGGCAGAGTGGTTTCCATTCCATAGCACTGACTCACTGCTGCTTTCTCTCCTTGCGCAGGTTGACTGGTTTTGTATCTGAACCCCTCTTGTACAACCCCAATTCCAAAAAAGTTGGAAGGCGGTGTAAAATCTACATAAAAACAGAATGCAATGATTTGCAAATCTCATAAACTCATACTTTATTCACAATAGAAAACATATAAAACGTTTAAACTGAGAAAATGTACCATTTTAAGAAAAAAATAAGGTAATATTCAAATTGATGGCAGCAACACATCTCAAAAAAAAATTGGGACAGGGCAACAAAAATTTGGTAAAGTAAGTGGTATTGAAAAGAAAGAGCTGGAAGAACATTTTGCAACTAATTAGGTTAACTGGCAACAGGTCAGTAACATGACTGGATATAAAAACAACATCTTAGAGAAGCAGAGCAGTTGATTTACTAAAACTGGAGAATGCAAAATCTAGTGCAGCTGTGCATGAAAACCAAACAGCTTCCATTTTTTTTTGGTCAAAGCTTAACTGAACAAACTGAACTTAGAAACTGATTGGCTCTTATTATTATTATTATTATTATACAGGATTTATATAGCGCCAACAGTTTGTACAGCACTTTACAAAATGAAGGCAGACATATAGTTACAACACAATTAGCTGCAAGAGGCATTAGAGGGCCCTGCTAGAGCTTACACTCTAAGAGGGAGGGTCAAGTGATACAAAGGGTAATAACTATGGGATGTGAGCTGATGGAGAAAGTAAAAACACAGTGCATTAGTTATAAGCATGACAAGCTTCTTTAACCTCCCTGGCGGTATTCCCGAGTGTAGCTCGGGGTAAAGTTTCTGTACCAAAAGCGGTAACCCCGAGCTACACTCGGGCTTACCATGCGGTGCTGCATAGGGAGTCCCTGCAGAGCTTACCTTGTCCTTCGCTCCCGCAATGTGTCCCCTGCAGCATCCCTGGCCATCTCCTCCGGCTGATGCTGGCATCCGGCTTCTGTGTTCCGGTCCCTGTGATGTCGGGACGTACGGGCGGCGGCGGCGGGAAGTTTGAAAATTTTAAAAAAATTTCATTTTTTTCAAAACGAATTTTACATAGTAAAACATTGCTGTTTCAAACCATTTCACATACATTTTGTCCCTAGTGCTTTGTCCTGTCCCCTGCATTTTGACTGTTCTTTCTGCCTGGAAACTTAGAAAAGTCCATGGCGTCCAAAAAGTGTCCCTTTAGGTCAAAAGCGGGTTTAGATCAGCTAGAGAACAGCGATAGTAAATCAGAACTACTTGCAGAATTGAGTGATAATGATTTGTGGATCAGACACTGAAAACAATTTTGCGACTTTGCTCAGTGATGTGCAAACTTGGCGCTATATTTCAAATTTCAGTGTTTTTGGTTTGATTATATTATTGAATTAAATGTATTATTATTATATTATTATTTTTTATGATTATTTATTAAATTATAATTTATGATTTTGTGTTTCAAATTTTATCATACCCGGGATGTTTAATAGACTCTTGTTCGGACAGATTTCAGTGAGTTATTCCTAAATATTACAGCCTACAATAAAAAAAACTACATATTTCCATGCAAAATAATGGTACCGATTTCAGCACCAAAAATTTGAAATAATCATACCGCCAGGGAGGTTAAAGAGAAGGGTTTTCAGGGCTTGTCTAAAGGTGAATAGATAAGGAGATACTCGGACAGATTGGGATAGGGAGTTCTATAGGATGGAAAAAGCTCTGGAGAAGTCTTGGAGGTGAGCATTGGAGGAGGTGACATGGGAACTAGAGAACAGGAGGTCTTGGGACGATGGAAGAGAGTGGTTTGGTTGGTATTTTGAGACCAGGTTAGAGATGTAGCAGGGGACCAGGTTGTGGATGGCTTTGAAGTTGTTGGTATTACTTTGAATTTTATTCATTGGGAGAGTTGAAGCCAGTGGAGGGATTGGCAAAGAGGGGTACTAGACACTCACTGAATGGTTGGCAAGGTAGATGAGTCTGGCAGCAGCATTCATGATGGACTGAAGGGAGATAGCCTATGTAAAGGTAAGCCAATGAGGACAGAGTTGCAGTAGTTGAGGCAAGAGATAACCAGGGAGTGAATTAGAAGCTTTGTGGTATCATTGGTTAACCACCTCCCGCCCGCCATATAGTAATATGACGGACACAAGGTGGTTCTCTCGTTCTGGGAGGACTTTATATGACGTCCTCCCATTCTAACCGTGCAAGTGAGGCTCCCGGAGCGTGCAGCGCAGGGATCGGCGGTGCGCTGTGTCCCTTGGACACAGCGGATCACAGATCCACGGAAAGAGCCGAAGATGTCGACTCGGTCATGTGATCAGCTGTGTCCAATCACAGCTGATCACATGTAAACAGGGAAATGCCGGTTATCAGCATTTCTCTCCTCTTGTGCTGTCACGCTGACACCTCGAGAGGAGAGGAAAGTCGGTAATCAGCATTCCGCTGTGGAGACATGTACACTGATCATCAGAGCACTGATGATCAGTGTGCCCTAATGATCAGTGTAGCTGATGCAGTGCCACCTGTCAGTGCTCATCAGTGCCAGCTGTCACTGCTCATCAGTGCCACGTGCCAGTGCCCATCAGTGCCACATCAATGCCACATATCAGTGCCTACCAGTGCACATCAATGCCACATATCAGTGCCCATCTGAGCTGCCTTTCAGTGTCACCCATCAGTGCCAGTCAGTTGCACCTATCAATACCAGTCAGTGCCACCTATCAGTGCTGCCAATCGGTGCCACCTATCAGTGTCGGTCAGTGACGTCTATCAGTGCCCATCAGTGATGCCTATCAGTGCCCGTTAGTGCTGCCTATCCGTGCCAGTCAGTGCCGCCTAACAGTGCCAGTCAGTGCCGCCTATCAGTGCCATATATCAGTGCTGCCTTTCAGTGCCCATCAGTAATGCCTGTCAATGCCCATCAGTGCCACCTACCAGTGCCTCCTCATTAGTGCCCATCAGTGCCACCTATCAGTGTCCATCAGTGCAGCCTATCAGTGCCCATCACTGCAGCCTCATTAGCGCACATCAGTGAAGGAGAAAAATCACTTATTTACTAAATTTTATAACAAAAACTAAGAAAAAACTTTTTTTTTTTTTCAAAATTTTCTGTGGCTTTTGGTTTGTTTAAGAAAATATAAAAAACCCAGAGTTGATTAATTACCACCAAAATAAAGCTTTATCTATCACAAGAAAATGATAAAAATGTCATATGGGTACAGTGTTGCATGACAGCGCAATTGTCATTTAAAGTGCAACAGCTTTGAAAGATGGAAATTGGCCTGGGCAGGAAGGGGGTATAAGTGCCCTGTAGGCTTGTGGTTAACAAGGGGCGTATTCTGGAGATGTTGTGGAGGTTGGGGTGGCATGATTTAGACAGGGATTAGATGTGGGCCTGAAAGGACAGTTCAGAATCCAGGGTTACACCCCTAGCACCCTGAGATGAGAGAACAGGTTGATAGTTGTGTCATTAATCTTGACCAAGAAATCAGGGGATGGGGCACATGGGGGAGGAAATATTATGAGCTCAGTTTTGGATAGATTGAGTTTTAGGAAGTCGTGTGACATCCAGTTTGATATGTCTGCTAATAAATCAGTGATACGTGAGGAAATTGATGGGGTGAGCTGAGGCGTAGAGAGATAGATTTGTATGTCATCAGCATAGAAATGGTATTGGAAAGCATGGAAAGCTATCAGCTGACCCAGGGAAGAGGTGTAGATTGAGAATAGGAGAGGTCCAAGAACAAAACCTTGGGGGATCCCAATGTTAAGAGGAATAGAAGAGGAGAAAGTAGAGTTGTAAACTACACTGAAGGTGCAGTTAGATAGGTAAGATGCAAACCAACGGAGAGTACAGTCACAGAGACAAAGGAAATAGAACTTTTTGAGGAGGAGGGGGTGGTCAACTGTGTCAAATGTCCAAGAGTAAAAGTAAGGAATAGTGACCATTGGTTTTAGCTGTTAGTAAATTGTTTGTGAGTTTTAGGAGACTGTGGAGTGTTGTGGGTGAAATGCAAACTGAAGGGGTTAGGTAGCAGCTCAGCTGGTTGTAGACTAGATGTTCAAGGAGTTTGGAGGCAAAAGGGAGTAAGAAGATGGGTATTAGGTTGTTAAGACTGATATGGTCCTGATATGAGGCCTTTTTAAGTATGGGGGTAACTAGTGCATTTTTGAGAGGATATGGGAGGATGCCAGTTGAAAGGGAGAGATTGAAGATATTAGATAGGATAGAGACAGGGTGACCGTAGTATTTGCAAGGAAACAGTGTCCAGGGGACAGGTGGTTAGGTGGGCGTTAGAAAAAAATGTAGTGACTTTCTCTATAGTAGCTGGGTTAAACAAGGGAAATATTGACCATGCAGGTGGACAAGGAGTGTAAGGTGATGGAGATATCTGTACAGTGGAGATCTCGTCACAATTTGTGTCAATATTATTTTTTAAGTACTTATCTCCTGGGCAATGATTAAGTTAGTGGGTAGAAGTAAAGAAGGACGAAGTAGAGAGCAGCTGCACCAGATTTTGCACTCTCCAGTTTTAGTAGATCAACCCAGAGTGCCTCAGAAATAAAGGTGGGTAGAGATTCCTCAATCTGTGAAAAGCTGCATCTACCAATTGTCAAACAAGTTCCTCAATGTAAACTTACAAAGACTTTTAATATAACATGATCTACAGTACATAATATTGTCAAAAGGCTCTAAAACTTTGGAGAAATCTGATTTCTGAAAATGCTGCAATTGCTGAAATGCTGCTGTCTGCAAAACTGTTCTGTGGTCAGACAAATCAAAATTTGACATTCTATAGTACCTTGTCCTCTGGACTAAAGAGGAGAGGGAACTTTCAGCTTAAAATGAAAAATTAAAAACCCGTGTGCAATCACTATAAGTGACACACAAAATTGGGCACAAAAGTGAAAAGTGTTGCCGCTGTCTTCATATGTCCACGCCACATATATAATAAACAGTATTCTTATCAGGACAGAGCTACAATGTTGCAGGACAAAAAGATTCCTGTCGAAGACCTCACACTAGTGAAAGGTAATGTATCCCTTTGTATGAATGAAATCATAATAGAATCAAATGTCCATACATAAAGTCCTCCTATCAGAACTAAAGAGATAAAATCAAAGTCACATCCTTATCAAATTCCATCCAGATAAGATCCCTTATATTCAGTGTATGAAGTAATGATAAATAGAGTCACCACTTGTGAAGTACCAACACCAATTGCCTCTTACCTGATGGAAAGACCTACTTAATTTCGGTCTAGTGCCTTTAACCCTGTTGTCTCTGGGTTACGGGGATATCCTTCATTTTATAGGAATCAGAGCCTCCGGTGCAGATAAATCATGGGAATATGTTTGGAAAAAATACTGACATAGTGTGTACCCGTATACACAATTTATAAAAGGATAATGCACCCTATTTGTGAGTGTATTCATTTTTATCATTGTTTAATAAATTGTGTATACGGGTGTACACAAATCAATGTATATACTGGCAGGATCAAAACACAGGAAACTATGTTACAGGGGTCTTAGATAAACAATATATGTTATGTTATTACTATTGACAGACCACATCATAGATTGTCATTTTTTTGCTTCAGTCATAGTTCTACCTGAAGACATTAGTTACCAAGGCCATTTAATTTGTTTCTCAATAAAATACAATAGTGTAAAAAGAAATGTGGAACCCACCTGTAGCCACCATACACTTATGAACAGCAAGTGGAGGTTTGTTTTTTCTCCAGCACCATTGATAAACACTGTTGAAAAAATCACCCCTGGGCAGCTGTTGCACCAATAATGGCTGTGAAGCAAAGCACTTCACAGATACAATGAGGGGAATTTATCAAACCTGGAGCAGCCAGAATCTGAAGTAGCTGTGCATGGCAACCAATCCGATTCTGTATTTTATTTTCAAAGCTTAACTGAACATGTTGAAGGCAGAAGCCTATTGGTTGTCATTCTCAAAAGCTCCAGATTCTGTCTGCTCCAGTTTCGATACCCCCAGTGTACAGTCCAATTGACTCTGTACCATGTGATCACTGTGATCACAGCAATCACAAATGTAAACACACTACTGTTCACAATATTGATCCCTCCCCTTATTCTTAAAATGGAGGGAGGAGAGGATATAGAAGTAATCCATGAACTGGAAAAAAATGAATTATGATCATCAGCACCTATTTATTCATGTGACTGCAAACACAAACTTTTTTTAAAATAACAAACAGTTATGGGGCTAAGAGTGGCTGGAGAGCTGGGGGCTGGTATTGCTTCTCTGGAGGGGGAGGGGCACTGAGGGGGAGGGGGGCTGTGCAGATGAGCTGAATGAGACTGTGAAGACTGAGGATGGGGGGAGCTGGGAAGACTGAAGATTGGTGGAGCTGGGGAGACTGGGGATGTGAGGAGGGGAGAGCTGGGAAGACTGGGAAGACTGAGGGGGTACTGTGAAAGCTAATGATGAGGGGGCTGTGAAACCTGAGGAGGGGCTGGACTGTGCAGACTGAGGATGGATGGTACTGTGAAGACTGAGAATAGGGAGAGGGACTGCGCAGACTGAGGATAGGTAGGGACTGTGCAGCCTGAGAATCGGGGGACTGTGAAACCTGAGGCTAGGGGGCTGTGCAGCCTGAGGACTAGAAGGACTATGCAGACTGAGGATAGAGGAGAACTGTGAAGACTGAGGATGGGGAGGGAGCTTGGAAGACTAGACTAAGGATGGGGGGACAGCTGGGAAAACTGAAGAAGGGGAGAGGGGCTGGGAAGACTGAGGATGGGGGGAGCTGGGAAGATTAAGGATGGGGAAGGGAGCTAGGAAGACTGAGGGGGACTGTGAAACCTGAGGAGGGACTGGGCTGTGCAGGCTAAGGATAGGGGGGCTGTGCAGGCTAAGGATGGGGGGAAGGACTGTAAAGCCTAAGAATGGGAGGTACTGTGAAGACTGAGGATGGGGGGCTGTGAAGATGGAGGATAGGGTGACTGTGAAGACTGAGGATTGGGAGGGACTTTGCAGCTTGAGGATGGGGGGCTGTGCAGTCTGAGGATGAGGAGGACTGTGAAGCCTGAGATTGGGGGGCTGTGAAGCCTGAGGATGGGGGACTGTGAAGACTTAGAATGGAGGGCTGTGAAGCCTGAGGATGGGGGACATTGAAGACTGAGGATGGGGGGCTGTGAAGATTGAGGATGGGGTGATTGTGAAGCCTGAAGATGGGGAGGGATTGTGCAGCCTTAGCATGGGGAGAGACTGTGAAGCCTGAGCATGAGGAGAAACTGTGCAGCCTGAGGATGGGAGGCCGAGAAGCCTGAAGATGGGGGATACAGTGAAGATTGAGGATGAAGAGAGGGACTGCAGACTGAGGATGAGGGGGGCTGTGAAGCCTGAGGATGGGGGTCTGTGAATATTGTGAAGCCTGAGAATTGGGTGGCTGTGAAGCGTACAAATAAGGGGGGGAGCTGTGCAGAGGAGCCTGAGGATGGGGGAACCGTGAAGCCTGAGGATGGGGGAACTGTGCTGGCTGAGGATGATGGGGGGGTTGTGAAGCCTGATGATGGGGGCTGTGCAGACCAAGGATGGAAGACTGAAGATATGGCAGGGGATGGTGAAGACTGAGGATGTTGGAGGGGATGGTGAAGACTGTGGATGTGGGAGGGGACTGTGTGGATATGGGAGGGGACTGTGAGAACTGAGCATAGGGGGGACTGTGAAGACTAAGGATGGAGGAGACTGTGAAGACTGAGGATGGAGAGGGGGACTGTGAAAATTGAGGATGAAGATGGGGACTGTGAAGATTGAGGATGGGCAGGGGGACTGTGAAGACTGAGGATAGGGGGAACTGTGCAGACATTCTCACTCCTGCACCATATACACTATATTGTACATTACACACTTCTCACCAAAGGGTTCATTGTCTTAACAATTGCTGGTTGCTACGCAGTGTCTGACTACTTCAATGAAGTTCTTCTGTAAGGTAGGCTCAGATAAAATGTTAGCTCTCTATTTTCAGTGTACACAAAATCATGTGCAATGGAATTTTTTAAAAATGATGAAGTTTATACATGTCTGTGACACTCTTGCTTGCGGCACAGCAATGTAAGCATATTTTATGGATACAAGAAGGCTTGTGCTTTAGTTAACCACAACCCTTTAAGCCCCTCCCACTGTCAACACAATTTGGCTACACTCACCATTTGCTGCGGTGCCACCACATTACTACTCCACTTGAGGCTCCCAAACACACCCAAGATCTTTTACAATCCTAATAAACCCCAGCCACAATGAAAACCATACACACTCTTTGCCTCAGTGCACTAAGCATGCCAAATTTTTTTTTTCAATCAAGCAGTGGGACCCAGTTTATGATCTTGCACACAGGCCCACAGATTTCATAAAACACCACTAAGTAGGACTAATCATAAAATTTCATATCTGCATTTTAAAACAGCAAGGTAAGTTCTAGGCCCATTCACATGTATTAACAGCCTAATCTTAGCTGCTCTGCTGAAAACTGCTTGTTCACAGAGCTTTATAAGCTCTGATTTACACACCTAACTGAATGAGCTTTTAATTAAAAGAATTGACTTGTCCTTCTCCACTCTTTTCCCATTGGTGCCTGCTCTGTTCATATAGGCCCACAATAATTTGGCTGTGTAATTTCATCAAAAACATATAATGCTTTGTGACATCAATGTTATGGGTATACCTTGTGCTAAATGTTTTCTTGTAAAATACAGATTATATACAGATACACGCACATATATATATATATATATATATATATATATATATATATATATATATATATATACAGTATATAGTACACCTCTCACATTTTTGTAAATATTTTATTATATCTTTTCATGTGACAACACTGAAAGAATGACACTTTGCTACAATGTAAAGTAGTGAGTGTACAGCTTGTATAACAGTGTAAATTTGCTGTCCCCTCAAAATGACTCAACACACAGCCATTAATGTCTAAACCGCTGGCCACAAAAGTTAGTACACCCCAAAGTGAAAATGTCCAACTTGGACCCAAAGGGGTTTATTTACTAAAGCTGGAGAGTCCAAAATCAGACTCACTTCTGCATAGAAACCAATCAGCTTCCAGGTTTCATTGCCAAAGCTTCATTGAACAAGCTGAGGTTAGAAGCTGATTGGTTTCTATGCAGAAGGGAGTCTGATTTTGGACTCTCCAGCTTTAGTAAATAAACCCCAAAGTGTCAATATTTTGTGTGGCCACCATTATTTTCCAGCACTGCCTTAACCCTCTTGGGAATGGAGTTCACCAGAGCTTCACAGGTTGCCACTGGAGTCCTCTTCCACTCCTCCATGATGACATCACGGAGCTGGTGGATGTTAGAGACCTTGCGCTCCTCCACCTTCCATTTGAGGATGCCCCACAGATGCTCAATAGTGTTTAGGTCTGGAAAAATGCTTGGCCAGTCCATCACCTTTACCCTCAGCTTCTTTAGCAAGGCAGTGGTCATCTTGGAGGTGTGTTTGGGGTCGTTACCATGTTGGAATACTGCTCTGCTGCCCAGTCTCTGAAGGCAGGGGATCATGCTCTGCTTCAGTAAGTTACAGTACATGTTGGCATTCATGGTTCCCTCAATAAACTGTAGCTCCCCAATGCCAGCAGCACTCATGCAGCCCCAGACCACGACACTCCCACCACCATGCTTGACTGTAGGCAAGCCACACTTGTATTTGTATTTGTATTTGTACTCCTCTCCGGGTTGCCACCATCTGAACAAAATTATCTTGGTCTCATCAGACCACAGGACATGGTTCCAGTAAACTCACAAGTCTATTTCCCAAAGACAACCTCTGGATATGATGCTGAGCATGTGCACTCAACTTCTTGGTCGACCTTGGCGAGGCCTGTTCTGAGTGGAACCTGTCTTGTTAAACTGCTATATGATCTTGGCCACCGTGCTGCAGCTCAGTTTCAGGGTCTTGGCAATCTTCTTACAGCCTAGGCCATCTTTATGTAGAGCAACAATTCTTTTTTTCAGATCCTCAGAGAGTTCTTTGCCATGAGGTGCCATTTTGAACTTCTAGTGACCAGTTAAAATATAAATACTCAAAGTGACTCTAAACGCTGGTTTAAAATAATGATTACTTTTGAACAGTGGTACTGACTAGTATGCCAGCATTATTCTTTTCCCTCCCTTCTCTCCATCACTTAGCTAACCTGACCCCAGTGCTGGCAGAAAAGGACAAGGGAGGTGCAAACAAGGATGCTGTGTAGGCATCCAACATCCTCTTTATCAGCAAATGGCATAATTGGTTATTAGGATACCAGTGGCTGGTCCACATAGTGCCCAAGGCTGTAAAGCTACACCATGAAAACCTATGGCTTTGTGTAACTAAAAAGCTGACTAGATCCACTCATTGGGCTGTACACAATTTTTGGGCATTCTAAACTCTGGTTTAAAAAAAAATTACCTGTGCACAGTGGCACTGACTAGTTTTCCAGTGTTATTCTTCTCCCTCAGTTTCTCTTCACCACTTAGCTAACATGACCCCAGTGCTAACGGAGAGGGATAAGGGAGGTGCAAAAGAGAATGCTGTGCAAGCACCAAATGTCCTCCTTATCAGCCAATGGCATCTTTAGTTATTAGGATACCAGTGGCTGGTCCGCACAGTGCCCAAGACAGTAAAGCTGCACCATTAAAACCTATGGCTTTGTGTAACAAAAAGGCCGACTTGATCCACCCATTGGGTTGTACACAATTTTTGGGCAATTTGGGCTATCTTTAGGCACTTTGCCAAGGCACCCTTGAGGAACCCAGAAGGCACCCTGGTTGTTTTGTGTCACATTAACATTAAAATAAAATTGACTAAATCCAGCACAAGTTCCCAGTAAATTCATTAGTTTATAATTTTACCAAACTATAATTTACAGATCTAAATAAATTTTACTAGATATTAATCCAATGTTTCCAAAACATTTATACACAGGTAATCCAGCATAAAGTGTACACTTGTCAAGGGGTGCTAGAAATTATGGTGCTTGGTTATAGAAGTACTCCAGTTTCCTCCCACACTCCAAAGACATGCTGGTAGGTTAATTGGATCCTGTCTAAATTGGCCCTTGTATATGAATGTGAGTTAGGGACCTTAGATTGTACACCCCTTGAGGGATAGGGACTGATGTGAATGTACAATATATATATGTAAAGCGCTGTGTAAATTGACAGCGCTATATAAGTACCTGTAATAAATAATAAATAAATAGAAGTGTACATTGTTATCTACGCTGGACGGTGGTTTTCAGCAAAATCTACTGCATGCTATTATGGAATTTTACAAATGTTGCAAATATGCACTGCAGAAGACATGAAAATTCTGTATAACACAAATTAGGATAAACCCTTTTGTTTAATATGTTTCTGATGTATAATCTGCATTGCTAGAATTACCAGTCCATAGAGAAAAAAATACTGCCATACAAAGTAATTATGAATGAGCGCTTGTGATCTCTTAGAGCATAGCTGTTATTTTGTCAATTTTCGATCCCTGAAGCTGCTTAGTGAAATTTGCTATAAAAAGGTTTACATGAGCCAGCAGAATTTAGTTAGTTTCTAGCTACATGGTGCAAATAGAATGACCATGGATTGCTGATACTGATAGTTGTACTTCTGATGGAAGCTCTGTCAACATCTTGGTCCTGAATTTTATCTGTAAAAACACCTGCCCATACCTGCTGTTTGAGCAGTCTAAACTCAACTCCATGACAATGTCTAACTGTATTTCATTACTCCATATATGTATATGATTTCTACTCACTTTTGGATCGTATGACTGATCTTGGTAACAATAAAAAAAAAAATCAACCATTGGATATAACATTTCATCAATGTTATTTTCTGATTACAACTAAGCTGATCTTGCAGAGCCAACTTGATGATTTTAAATATTTTAAGTCAGGCATACATATAATAAAATATTAACAGGCACAGTAACTGCAATGTGACAAACTGCCAGGAAGAAAAGGTAATATCCTTAGCCTCAGGTGTTGAAAAGGATTAACTGACAATTAACGAAGATGAATAGGTCTTCTTATGAGGAACTTTATAGATTTAGAAGCATTTACAATTTGTATGTCATAAATAAGATAAAACAAAGTGGCAGATGCATCCTTCAATGCTCCTTGGATGTCTCCTTTATATAATATGAATTCTACCAGGTACTGAATATTCAGCATTGGGGCCCTCCAACATATCCTATGACCCTTAGTAAATGGTCAACATTCTACACCTGCAAGATCAATGGTTTCCCAGCCATGACCCAAGTCAACGTAGATTTACTAAAACTGGTTCACTCAGAATCTTGTGCAGCTGTGTATGGTAGCCAATCAGCTTCTAACTTCAGATTGCTCAATTAAGCTTTTGGCAATAAAACCTGGATACTGATTG
The DNA here is from genome assembly GCF_062004578.1 of Staurois parvus. Classification (NCBI taxonomy): domain Eukaryota; kingdom Metazoa; phylum Chordata; class Amphibia; order Anura; family Ranidae; genus Staurois; species Staurois parvus. Next base: position 1,630,346 of record NW_028318029.1, on the reverse strand, counting down.
GTTTCTATGCAGACCTGCACCAGATTTTGCACTCTCCAGTTTTAGTAAATAACCCCCCAATGTTTCTCATATTTTTTCAGTCATGGCACCCCAGCCTAAAAAAAAAAAGAAGCCTTGCTAGATTAGAAAGTCAGTCCAGATTGTACATAGTGCAGGGGTCAGAAGTAAACGTAACATACAGACATACATACACACTTATACATATAAACATACACATGCATATGTATACACACACATACATACATGCATGCATAAACTTACATACATACACACTCATGTACACACACATACATGTAACCTTTTAAAGAACCAGAGTTTTACTGTACATGGCTGACCCAGATGTCATTCAAGTTCATGTTTGCCCATTGCACTATCATATCATAAGTGTGTCGCGCTTCACAATATATATTGAATCAATAAAAAACATATGACTTAAAATGATATAAACATGAAAAAAAACACGTGCTTCAAACAGTGCAATATCCTGTGCTACAAAACATAAATATAAAAAATATATGTGCACAATCATAAATTATTATAAAGTCCACTTTGTGCTTCAAATCTTACCAGTGCCAATAGATGTGAAGTGCAACACTCCCAGTGCTAAAGAATAGGTGTACGCTCACCTTACCGATTAGCCAAACTAAGTGGCTAATATCGCTTTTGTCCCATCAGGACTAAATGGTATTTTCCATGCTGGGTGCTTATTTCCACATTCGAATGGATAGGCTTGTGTTACCAACTTTCTCCCAACAGGGGTCTCCCTCACTTCTTTCTATCCACACTGAGCCTTGGTGGATGGATGGGGTAAAACTGTATATTGCTTCCACCTCCCGGTAATGGGGGATAACATAGAAAAGGAAGTAACAATAGTGCTTTATCCTTTTTAAAAATTAGGTGCTTTTATTAAGAAGAAAATTCGCACTTACACATTACAGTGCAATTACAGACGATTGAACTGTGCCCAGATCCTCAGTTTGTACTTGCCGGTTCTCCACATCAGCGTTGTGACGTCAGAGCCCCTCCCCTACGCGTTACGCCACAGGGTCACGTGGCTTCATCAGGGGGAATCAATACGTATCAATCAATCAATATGTATACACACACATACATACATGCATGCATAAACTTACATACATACACACTCATGTACACATACATGTAGCCTTTTAAAGAACCAGAGTTTTACTGTACATGGTGACCCAGATGTCATTCAAGTTCATGTTTGCCCATTGCACTGCTGGATGAAATGTTTGTTGGGAGGCAGAGCAGGTCAGGACTCAGGAAGCAACCTTCACGCACCCTCTTGCCCCCTTGCCCCAACCCTAAGTTTGATTAGCACACAAATGCTCTCTGTTGCCCTAATCAAACTCCCACTCTTTGCCAACATACAGTTTAGCGTTTTTCTGCTTCTACTTTCTAGCCCAGCCTTTCTCAGCTGGGATGCAGCAGCACCCCTGATGAACCCAGATGGCATCTCAGTTGATAAACGCTAAATCTAAACGAATGTACATAAAAAAGCTTCATTTTTATTCACCTTAGGCCTCATGTACACTGGACATTTTTTCTGCTGCTCCTAGAGACGTCTGGTGTTTTTTCTGCCTCTAAATGCCTCTACATGTTAGCCTATGTGTCCATGCATGAATAGGTTTTTAGAGGAATTTAGAGGCAGGGGACTTTAGAGGCAAAAAATCCCCACTCCCAGTGGGTCCAGGTGCAGCAGCGTTTTGAGAGAAAAAAAATGCTTAATGATTGTGTACACTTGTAAATGCATCTAAACGCTTATTACCAGAATGGCCAAGGAAGTGAATTAATGCCCATGTGCTTGATGTGCCTAAATGCGCCTAAATGTGTTCAAAATTTTTACAAGCATCAGATGTCTTTTCTGCCAAAACACTGCTGCCAAGAGGAAAGGCTTCTAGGAGAGATGGCTAAACATCCAGTGTGCATAAGACCTTATTGGTCTTTATTATGTTTCAGTGAATGGAAAATATTTGGAAATAAAAATAACATTTTCATAGTAATTCATGAATAACTGACTGCTACAGTATAAGGTGCATATGTGTGTGTATAGTATATACAAGCACCATCCACTAAACATCAGTCTCAGTCACTCACCTCGTCCAGAACATGGTTGAGAAGAGGTTCCCTGGCATTTTTTCTTGCTTTCATCTACTGACAAACCACAGGACCGTGGGTGTTCACATTTCCTTCCAGTCCATCCTTCTTTGCAATCACATCGCCCACAGTTACATTGCCCATGACCTGCACCAGTAATCACAAACTTCAATCAAAGCCTACTCTAAGCAAACAAAGACAAAAATGTTTGAAATGTCACACTGATATATAAAGTAATGTCACGCTGATTCATAAAATAGAACATCACTGTCAAACGTTAAGGTTCATACACAGATTTTGGTAAACTTTTTAAGCCATAAATTACAGCATGGGAGAGTCAAAAGGAAATATAAGCATTTATCTGTAAGTTGGTTTATCTTGAGAAATACAGTTGTTTGCCTCAGTTAAGTATTATTGTACTCTGTCATGAACCTCATTTTAAACAATCTCCCAGCCTAAACATTTTGCCTTTTTTCTCTACTGTTCAGATACTGCTATGACTGCTAAAAGCACACACTATAATTGGATATTAGTTCTTCCACTGCCTTTTGTTCTGTGAGTACTGGCAACCATCTGAAGTCAAATGAATCAGAGTCAGCTAGAGTGCCAGTAACCAAAAATAGTTTATACCTATAGTTTATTTATCAGTTCTTGTCTGGTTAGAATGAACTACAAAGTATTGTAGCTGTGCAGTACAGAGAGAACTTGCAACAGGGCAGTACTGTGTGCATGGAAATCAGGCATGCAGGCTGCTGGAGTGCTTCTTTTCTATTCATAGTTTACAAAAGATTTTTATTTTGAAGGATATTATATTTAGAAGCAAAATGCATTAAAATATGCATGGAGATCTTAATATATATATATATATATATATATATATATATATATATTTATATTTAGCATTAATAAATAGCAAAGTGCATAGACTGAAGGACCAAAAATGCAGTGGTCGAGCAAGAAATCAACTTAAACTGGCCATCTGGCCATACATGGACCAAAATTTGGCCAGTCCAGAAGGGATAGGCTGAATTTCAATCCATGTGTGGCCACTGTGGTTCAACAGAAGGCAATCTACCCATTGGGGTTGATTTACTAAAACTGGAGAGCACAAAATCTGGTGTAGCTGTGCATGGTAACCTATCGGCCTCAAATTTCATCTTGTTTAATTAAGCCTGGACAATAAAACCTGGAAGTTGATTGGTTTCTATGCAGAGCTGCACCAGATTTTGCACTTTCCATTTTTAGTAAATCTACCCCATTGACTTCTGTTCAACCTCCCTGACGGTTGATCTGTGCATTCTGACAGCGGGGTAGTCTCCCTGCTTTCAGAATATAATGAAACAGCATGGAGGATTTTCCCATCCACACTGAGTGTATGGATGGGGGAATCAGGTCAGTTTTTTTGACTGACCCATGTATGGCCAGCTTTAGACTTGGCACAAACCAGTGGGACCTGTCCCAAAATTCTGGAGAAGGGTGGTCTTTATTGAGGATGTATGACTAAAAAGCCATAGCTTTGGTTTGGAAACCTGGCAAAGAGACTAAGCTATGTGTTAAAATAAGAACTGATGTGAAATAAAATGGCAACAGGTGCTTTGGATTGATTAGTCCAAATTTGGCTATAACAAAAGGCAGTTTGTTTGCCGAAGGTCTGGAGAGCAGTAGAAGGATGAGAGTCAGCAGGCAACAATGAAACATGGTGAAGGCTCCTTGAAGTTTTGAGGCTGCATACTGTATCTGCACATTGAGTTGGGGATTTGGTAAAAATGAATGTCCCTCAATGCTGAGGAAGAAAGGCTGCACACCTGGCTTAAACATAATAATTTCTATGATTAAGTCTGTAAGGGAGCAGTTGCATTACTTGTACGGCTGAATACTTTTTTGGAGCTTTCCCCTAAATCTCATTAGGACATGAAGTAATCCAGCACTGCGACTACCTATCTTAATGGAACCTAAATGCCTCAAATTGTGTATTATAAAATCTTGGGTTCCTTGCTTGTCAGGAAGACAGACATAAATACTGGTGACTGTAAGTTTATTAGTATTTTGTAGGTTACAGCTGCATCTATGACCCAATTCATTAAGGCAGCACAAAGAACTCTGATGATGTGCAAAGTGCAACATTTATGAGCACCCAATCAGAAATAATCTTTCACAGATGTGACTACAGTAAACTAAAATATGACTGATTACTATAAATTGCAACATCCTGCCTCTCTGCATAATTTTGATAAAGTAACACTAAAGGTTGCCAGTCAAAGCTTTCACCTTATTTTGCTTCTTCAGAAAGAATGACTCCAGGTCTGTCATTACAGACTGCTGAATGAAATATAAATTAATAATGTGCATCAAGCATTTACTCAATATTAATGACACATTACCTAACTCCTACTATGGACATGTTGTGTATGCAAAGTATTCCCAGCATTTCTTCTAGGGTATTTCCTGCTTGCAAGATTTTAAACTACATCTGAAGTGATTTTGAATAATGATTAAAACGTGCAATAAAAGATAGCCCTTTGATAATGGCCTCCTGTAATTGCTTTCCATGGCTCTGCTGATGTGATGTGACAGCTCAAGTCTTGGTCTTGCTGTCCAGTGACGTCAGCAGCATAACACAAAGTAATTACCACCCTGTTATCAATGCCTTGACATTTATTTCCATCAACGATGGTCTTTTCTATCCCAGCCCTCTACCAGCTGATACATTTTGAATGTGTGAAAAAAGCATAATTAAAAAAGACTTTAGTAAACATAAAATATTTATCATATAGTAATAGTATAGAAACCTCTACACGCTACTAAGGTAAAACAGCATTGTAACTAAAATTGTAAATAGAAAATCTTCAAGAGCTTAAAGTGATTGTACAGGATCGGATATTAAAAAAAATAAAAAACACGTTATACTTAGCAGCCCAATCCTCCTCTTTTTAGGGTTTCCCGTCAGCACTCCTGGCTCCTTCTACCCTCTGAGTTCCCCCAGAGCAACCTGTTTGCTATGGGGGCAGACATGTGGGCTTGCTCCCGAGTTAGCTCTGTGTGTCCATTGATGGCCCTACCCCTGCTCCCTCCTCACTGACTGTAATTGACAGCAGCAGGTGCCAATGGCTACTACTGCTGTCTCTGAGACAATAAGGAGGGAGAGAGCCAAGAGAGCCTCTGCTCTTGTGCACATTACTGGATCAAGATCAAGCTTAGGTAAGTATGGGGGGGGGGACACTGCATGCAGAAGGCTTTTTACCATAATGCAGGGAATGCATTAAGGTAAAAATAAGGTAAAGAATGCCAAACAACCTAATTAAATAATGACATCTAGTAGTAGCTCACTGCATGGGCAAAATTGCCAAAAGGAAACTTGCTGTTATGTTACATATAATGACACCACTACAAAAGGTCTGTTACATTTGTAGGCACTGTTGCTTGTCAGCAGACTGTATACACAAGTACATTTAAATGCTATCAAAATGTTTCTGAAGTCTAGCCTATTACCTGACTACAATACAACTAAGCCAAACCTGAGAATCGTTCTACTGATAAAAGATCATAGCTAGTAGGGTATAATGAGTCAAAGAGAGTGGCAAACAAAAAAATCCTTAAGAGTCCAAAGTCTTATATTGTTCAAATGACAAGTTACAACAAGCAGGGCAAAGGACAGCCAATGTGTTTCAGTAGCCACAAAATCCCCCTTCATCAGAGTTGGATGAAATGATTTATTGCTAAAGGATAAATTCACCTTTTAACAAAAAATAATAAATGCAACTTTTTTGCTGGTAAAAAAATGTGTACTTATTATTTTTTGTTTCTGGAGCCTCTAAAGCATTGCACCAGCAATCAGCAGATCACTGCAGCCATGAAGGTCTCCTGCAGTCCTGTCAGTGTATATGTTTGCCCTTACACCTTGTACAGGCAAGCAGTTACCTACTGACAGGAAAATACTCAGTGAACTACCATAGTGTTCCACAGTACCTTGGTAGTTCATTAAGAACTACAAGCTTGTAGTTCATTCATTCACAGAACACTGTGAATGAATGATGTGGCTGGCTGGGTGGGCGGAGGTGTTTTTTAAAAACTGTGACAACTAGCAGGAGGGACAAGAAACTCCATTAACTATCACAACGGGGATCAAGGGGGGTGCAGGGGCAGTTCCATTCATTACAAGTTACACCCTTACAGGGGCGGACTGACAACTCATGGGGCCCCCAGGTAATAGGGGATCATGGGGCCCCTGTGTCCTTGCCCAAACTCAAAAAAGCCTATGAAAAAGTTACCAGGGGCATCTCATGGGGCCCCCTACTGAACCCAGGCCCTCGGGCAGTGCCCGAGTTTCCAAATGGTCAGTCTGCCCCTGCACCCGGAAAATGAGTGTAACATGTCACGTTACGAAACGTGAACTTATCCTTTAAATGGACTCAAAAATTCTCCTAAGCAGACTGATCTGCAGGTAGAAGATGTTATAAACAACAGTCATGCTGGTGTTTACAGCAGAAGTGGGATGAAGGGAGATTTTGTGGCCCCTGAAACGCATTGGCTGTTCTTTGCCCAGTTTGTTGTAACCAGTTGAACAATAAAGACTTTGGACTCTTAACGACTTTTTATTTGGCACTCTTTTTGACCCATTATACACATGACCATATCTAGGGGAGTGCTGGAGTGGGCTGTGCCCCCCAGATTTCAGTTGTGCCCCCCTCCAAGCCGGGTGCACCCCAATGTACATTGTGCCCATGACTGCTGAGCTCCCACCCATCCCTGCTCTCAGGGCCGGCCGCAGCGAACTAAAGTAAACAGTCTGGACAGGAGAAGTGACAGCGGCAGAGAAGAGAAAACGGGGAGGAGGTGCAGGCTTCTCTATGATTTCCCTCCTCCTGTCATGAAAGCGATCCTAGATACAGAAGTTTACACAGGATCGCTCTTAGATCTGATGGTACACGGCTTGATTACCATCTCCTCCAAAGACTGTTCAAGTCCTGTAAATGAATGTAGGAGGCAGGTAATCAGGCCGTCAGGTCTAAGAGTGATCCTTTGTAACCTTCTGTATGGAGGATTGCTGTTATGACAGGAGCAGGGAGATCACAGAGAGCCTGCATCCCCTCACTGCTCCTTTAGTTCCCACATGTAAGATTGGGGGAGAGGGAGCTTGTAGAAGAGAGGTAGTGTGTGTGTGTGTGGGGGGGCTGTTTGTGCTGGGAAGGGTAATGGGGGGGATGTGTTAGGAGGCAGGATTGGGGAGAATTCGTTTTAGGAAGGTGGAATTGGGAGGGGGGATTATTGCTAGGAGGGGGGAACTGGGGATGATTTGTGCTAGGAGAGAGATTTGCGTGGGGGCAGGGATTTATGCTGGGAAGGGTAATTTGTAGGTGGTTGTGCTGGGAGTGGGGATTGGGGAGGAAGGACCGGGGGGATTTCTACTAGTAGAGGGGATTGGGGGGGGGTGTGTACTAAGAGAGGTTTGGGGGGTGGGATTTGTGCTAGGAGGGTAGATGTGGGGGGAGGATTTACACTAGGAGTGGGGATTTGATAGGATTTGTACTGGGCGGAGATCGGGGAGAGAATTTATACATAGGAGGGGGAATGTGGGGAAAGAGTTTGATTTTTTTGGGCATGTAAGATTTGTGGGGAATTGGAGAGGGATTTGAGCTGGAAAGTGGGATTGGGGGGAAAAGATTTGTGCTGGGAGGAGGATTTGGATATTGAGGATGGGGAATGTTTGCATTTTTGGTTGAGTAGAATTTGGGCTTGCAGAGGGAATGTATGCTTAGGGGGTGAGCATTTTGATTAGTGCTGTTTTTTTTGGGGGGTGGAAGGTGGGGGCGCAGTTTGCCACCTTCACTTTAAGTGCTAGATGACCTTGTCCCGGCACTGCCTACACTACACACAAGGCACTTAACAGATCTTCTCCTCCCCACATAACACATAGCTGAGATCAGATTTCCTAAAAGGCACAGCAATAATCTGCATAATGTGTAACTGACTTCTATGTTGCAGGTCTGACCTGTGAAATTCCCAGATTGGGTTGGCAATTGCAGCAGCCAGATACACACTGTGTGGAGGGATACCAATCTCAGCTGTATGTTGTGAGCGGAGGAGGAGATCTCTTAAGTGCCTTGCCAGTAGTCAACTCTGCTGACCACTGTCTTCTGCCATGCTGACTCCTGTACCCTGACCTGTTAACCCTTGTTCTCTGTTCTGCTAACCCCTGTGCACTGCCAAGATATCCCAATGTACACTGCCCTACAAACTAATGGCCTCTGTACACTGCCCTACAAACTGATGACCCTATCCTCTGCCCTGCTAACCCCCTGTACACTGCTCTACTGACTTTTATACACAGTCATTTTACTTAGTAGTGAATATTCCTTACCTGAGCAGAAGTCATCAGAATATCTGTCATACACAGATTTACAGTTCCTTTCATCACACTCACAGGTGTCACCATGAATATCTCCCCAATCACCTGTTGGGTCCACATCATGGCAGGTGCATTCGCCACATACACATGTTCCTTAAGCAAAAAGAAAAGAAAACAAATTATTTTGATCATAAAAGAAATGGAAAATATCTCAAGCATAATGCTGATTGTCCTAGCATATTTGGCACCATATTATTGCTGGGTAAAGCATTAATATTTTATATTGAATCACAATAGTTGTATAATTACATAACCTAAAGCTGAACTCTAAGAATGTAAAAAAAACATGTTGCTCACTAAACTAATTATGTATTCTGCTACATTTCTTTGGTTAAAAAATAAATCAATGTATAGCTGTATAACTTCCCTTGACACGTTTCGTCATCTGACTTTTTCATATCCCCTATGAATAAGTCTGGTGACGAAACGCGTATAGGGAAGTGACGTCAAACGCACACGAGAACCGGAAGTGAAGCAGCAGTCATTTTAACTAGGGCAAGAAGCACACCAAATATTCTGTAGGCTCTTAGGACTACAGAAAGGTGTAAAATTACTGGTACAATGCGGTTTTAAAGGCTTATGTAATGTGAGTGTATCCAATAAAGTATTTATCTGGTGTATTAGCGATATTACACTATTATATTTCTCATATATTTTGGCATCTTGATGGAGTATGATGTAAGGAGGATTATGGAGCTTGTATGCTGATGGACCCAGATGACAGAAGGAGAGAGGGTTATCCCTAAGGATCCTTTCCTGAGGGCTGTATGACTGCCAAATGGTATCTGGAGTAAGGCGAGATTATTTAGAAGTTTTGGTAAGGGTATTTACTCCATACTTTCAATAGAAGTGAACACTGTTTTTCACTTGCTGTGTGGCACAACGTATGATTCACTAACACGTTTTGCACCTTATTCACTGTAGAGGATTCACAAGTGTGGTATTTAATTGAGTGCATTCACTTATTGTTTTACTATATTTATTTATAAGGATAATGCACTATGTATTTTTCTTTCTGTTTTTGAGGTGACTTTGATCGTGAAAGCCCATGGGAGGCTTTAAATATTGGGACAATTGTGTGAAATCACTTATATAATTTTTTTTGAAGGACACTGGTGCTGATATTACAATTTTTGGACTTTAATCATTTTGGACTATAATAATAATTTTGGACTTTATGGAGTTAGTTTATGGTTAGTTTATCTTTGTGTTAGGTGGCATATTTATAATTATTATTTTGACAACTTCAAGGGTGAATGTGTAATTTATGCAACTAGGGTTATATTTAATTTAGCACATTGGATTTTGGAGTGGTATTATTATTATCATCTACTCTGAGATAACTCCAGATTCCCATAGTGCTGATTAGATAGAGCAACTAGTCCACAAATTCTATAGAGCAACCTAATTTACACCTGTGTCTATCTTTGTAAATAATGATCATAGCTATTTATTTATTACAGGTACTTGTATAGCACTGTTAATTTATGCAGTGCTTTACATATATATTGTACATTCACACCAGTCCCTAACTCTTAAGGGGTATACAATCTAAAGTCCCTAATTTACATTCATACATACACAGACTAGGGCCAATGTAGACAGGATCCAATTAACCTACCAGCATGTCTTTGGTGTGTGGGAGGAAACTGGAGGAAGCCCATGCAGGCACAGAGAGAGCATGCAAACTTCAGGCAGGTGGTGCTGTGGTTGGGATTTGAACCAATGACCATTGTACTGCCAGGCAGCAGTGCTAACCATTTAGCCACTGTGCTGCCCCAAGCTATAAAAATGAATGCGGATTGAGCAGTAAATTGAAAGAGTTGTTGGAAAATTGAGCTATTTGTAATGGTGTCTGTGAAAATGCTTTTATTATTCTTCATGCTTTAGTTCATTCATGACCAAGATTTCAAGGTACCCAAACTTTTAAAGAAGGTGGGGTTTTCCTAGACAAAAAGAAAGAAAAGTCCATTCATTGATTTCTGACCACCCCAGATGTAGCTGTGCTGATCCTGGTGCTTTTCAGAAAAAGCAGAATAAACCACACAATGGGGTTGATTTACTAAAACTGGGGAGTGCAAAGTCTGGTGCAGCTCTGCATGGTAGCCGGTCACCTTCTAGACTGGTTTCTACGCAGAGCTGCACCAGATTTTGTACTCTCCAATTTTAGTAAATCAACCTCAAGAAGTAAATGCTTTGTAATGATAATACTCAGTATATATTTGAGGGGGTTTTTTTCATTTCAAATATTATATTTAGAAAAATTGCAGTAACATGGTTTGGGACACACTATAACACTGCTATTTATGAAGGTCACCTTTTATTTTTTGCGCTTAAATAAAAAAATATGCTCTAACTGTTAAAGAATCCTTTGCATTTTTTAAATCAGTATCAACTTTTTCTGGACAGCTTGGACTGCATTTAAATGTGGGGGAAACGGGTCTATCTTTCGCAAGGTTCCAATGGTGGATTAATAAGGGGTTGTTACGTATTGGGGACTATTTGGATGGGGTTCACCCTCGGTCTCCTCATTATTTTGTGACTTCTTATAAGATGCCTCGTGGAGAAATATTCCGTTACCATCAACTTCGCTCTTTTATTGATAGCAAGCTTAGACTACTCACAGAACCTTGTGCGCTTACTTCTCTCGAGGTCTCCTGTGGGGCAAGTGGGATGATGCGAGGTCGCTTGTCCATTGTTTATGCTTCGTTGGTTGATCCCCTCACTAAATTATCTTACATGACTCTATGGGAACGGGATTTAAATAGTTCATTAGATTTAGATACCTGGCGGACTGCGGCCCATGCCCTATCGAAGATTTCGATTAACACTGATCTTGTTGAATCTAACTACAAAACGCTACTTCGCTGGTATTTGGTTCCTGCTCGCCTAGCCATAATGTATCCTTCCGTTTCATCTGGCTGTTTCCGACGCTGTGGTCAAGAGGGCACCATGTTCCACGTCTGGTGGAGATGTCCAGTTGTGAATAGGTTCTGGATCCGCATATTTAATTTTCTTTACTCGGTGACAGGAATTAGTATCCGTAGATCGCCAGAAGTGGCCATGTTCAATATACTACCCTCTGATGTTCCCAAAAAATCGATTAAATTAATTCTATATATAATACTGGCGGCTCGCATTACCATAGCTAGAAGTTGGAAACAATCCTTGATCCCACTGGATAGAGTGAAACAAAAACTTAACTGGATAATGGTTAATGATAAACTGACGAGTATCGTCACTGATGATGTGTCCAGATTTGAGAGGACTTGGGAGCCTTGGATTAATTATATTACTGTATCGTGAGTGTTTGGCAGCTGACCCCCCCCCCCTCTTATTTTCTTTCTTTCACTTGGGAGTAATCTCCTTCTTCGTCTCTCTCTTCCTCTCTTTTTCTACTTTATTCGTTGAACTTTTTTTTTTTCTGTCACTTTTGGTTCATTTTGGTTTAATTTTTGTTTATTGATTTATGAAACCTGTACGTCCTGATGGCTATGACACTTTTTGTGTGAATTGTAATGCTATTGTCTGATAATCTTTTTACGTACCTATAAGTGTTATGATTCTGATTCTACATCTTGTTCCACCATGCGGGTGGGCCCTTTTTTTTTGTTTGCCATCTTGTTTTATGCTTTAATATGCTTGTTTCTCAATAAAAATATTGAAATATAAATGTGGGGGAAAAAAAACTTAAACAAAGTAATTTAAACTTGAAAAAGGAAATCCTATACTGAATATCATAACACTGTAGGTATTAACCATATACAGTTATCAGAAAATAAATATTTTGCTTAATGGTGACCCTTTTAACTATTTACATTTCCCTGGAAGCTGCCTGAGTTTATACTTCTGTCTGTCAGAGAAGAGATCTTGGGGTTGATTTGCTAAAGGCAAATTCCCTTTGCTTAGCAAATAAGATAAATCTCTGATTATTTCTATTGTCTAATCATCTGCAAGCAGATTCTTTACAATGTGAATTCTCACTACATTCATTAAGTTAAGGGAAACTTTCTTTGCAAAGTGAGCAACGCATTTGCTTTTAGTTAATCAACTCTATTGTGTCGAGAACTTGCAGTTATTGCCGCTACACTTTTTAGGCTCTACAGTTATATTGTTATTGTGTACTCTTTGGTCCATTCTATACCTAACATGGCATCATTCTTCATTTTAAATGTCAGAATTAAAACATTTCTACCATGACAGCAGCTAGGAGATTGATTCCATGTTATTGGAAATCTATAGAGACTCCCTCACAGAACCAACTGTTCTCGGGTTATAGCCAGTGGGGTATTTTGGTTTTGTGCTGCCCTTGGCAAGACTAATATCGCCCCCTCCCCCATCTAAATTTGTTATGCGACTTGTAACAAGTGCCACAGCACATCCTCTGCCCCCCAAACACCCACAGCCTGCACTCATGTACACCTTGTACATGCCCCTAATACCCATACTCGCATTTAACTTGTACAACTATGCCTACATTCACATACACCTTGTATATTTTGCGTGCCCCCCCTCCCCCATGACCACACTCACATGCGCCTTGTACATTGACCTCCCCAGTGTCCCCATAGTCAAATGCACCTTTTAAATCACTGGCCCTAAAGTGCCCACACTCACAGGCACTTTGTTCACCCCCCCCTCCCAGTGCCTACACACTTTGTATATCCCCCAGTGCCCATTCACAGACATCTTGCACCCCCCCACCCCCATTGTTTACACTTTTATATACCTTGTACATCCCTGCTTCCCCCTCCAATGCCCACTCACATACACCTTCTACATCCTCCCTTCTCAGTGCCTATACTAACATACATCTTGTATCCCCCCACCCCCCCCCCAGTGCCTGCACTCCCATGCACCTTGTACACCCCCACTGCTCATATTCATATATAACTTGTAAAGCCCCCAGTGTCGACAGACAAATCCACCTTGTACACCCCCCACTGCTCATGCTCACTTATAACTTGTAAAGCCCTCCAGTGCCGACAGTCACATACACCTTGTACAACCCCCATTGCTCCCACTCCCACTCTATCCCTTATGTACGGATGAGGAGGGGGGGTGGAGGTGGATTATACAGTGGGAATCGGAGCTGCCACACCAAGCAGATAACTGTGCGAGGACCACAGTGGAGCTGGCCACCCTCAGGGGAGATGGGGCTTGGCTGTGACAGCTGTCCAGCCCAGGGGAGGCAGTGGAGGTGCAGGAAAATCAACTAGGGAGCCACTGAGTTGCCCTGCTCTGAAGACTGCTCACACCTATGTGTTCCTTCTTCAGAGAGGGGTAACGCCCCCCCCCCCCCCAAAAGATGCTGCCCTAGGCAAATGCCTTGTTTGCCTCTCGGTAGATACACCCCTGGTTATAGCTGAGGTAAGAGTAATGGAATATCTGACTGCTATAGCAGGTGACTGGCTGGACCTTTTTCATAAAGTTTGGGATTCATGGGATGGTTCTATTTTTGGGTCACCCCCTGTTCAGCCACTTTCTCCTCGCAAACTTAGGTTATTCCTCAGAAATGTTAGTCGTGCAGATAGAACACCCCATCTTGTGTACATTGTATTGTATGCATTCAGATATCTGTTTTTTTCCCCTTTCCCTTCTTTACTATGTTTTTGTTATTATGTTTTTATTTCATTTTATTAATCTCTTCTTCAAACCAGGACTATCCACCAAGGATATGTTATGCTATAGTAGTTTAGCCACTTGGTCTACTATACACTCTGCGTTGATAATGTTTGTCAATTCAAGAAAATTTCTGTGATAGTTACCCATGTACATGGGTGGCCCTCACTGATGATTTACATGTGACGCGTTCTGATTTTTACATACATGTTATTTCAATCACTATTGTATTTCCTTCCTGTTCATTGATTTTTTTTTGTAACTGTTGAAACCCTAATAAACATTACAATAACAACAATAACATTACTGCTATTAACAGTGCTATTTAAAACAACACTGCTGAGATAGTTAGCATATGTTTAACCATACCACCCAACTTTATGAAATGAGAAAGAGGGACACCTAATAGCAAAATTATGTATTCATAGGTCAAACACCCTAACACACCCCCCTACAAGGAGAATTAGGACACATAAATGATTGGTTAAACCCACAAGTGCTTTTTTTTTACCTTTACTATTCCTTTATATTTTTTTTTTGACATGTACAAATGCAATAATTTAGAAATTGGATGAAAGATTTGGAACTGTAAAACATTTTAATAGATAAATAGTGCATTTTTAATACATGTATATACATCAGACCAAAATGAGAGACAAATGAGGAGGAGATATGGATAGAGGGACTTTGATCCAAATGAGGGACAGTCCCTCAAAATTAGGAACAATTGGGAGCTTTGGTTTAGGATATGGCAGAAATCTACAAATATGAAAATATTTGAATTTCTTCTTTACTAGAGAACTAAGAGAATCGTATGTAATACCTGGGCTAACCTCAATGTTCATGTTAAGTTCTACAATATGTTTAACTACAGACTGCTGATGAAGTAGAATTCTATAGAGTAGACCTCTTTTTGACATAGCCTTGTTTTTACAGTCCTCAGATGGCCACAAAACCGTGGAATGACCCCAGTACCTGGATTATTAATTCTGAAAAAAGAACAGCTGTGTTAGGTAGATGGATTATGATCCATGACTGATAATAGCTGTCGGTTACAGTTTCATTATGCTTCATCAGATAAAGTTAGTAAGGTGTTGGTAGGCTATTTATTAAGAAACAGCAGTAATAAAGTCTATTAACACATTTATCACAAAAAGCTTTAGAAATTCAAAAACGTATGATATACTATATATACGAAACAGCCTAATATATTAAAATTGTGAGAAAGATTGTGTTAAGGCATTTTGTTTTCTTTCTTTTTTTAAGTACAAAGAGAGGTTTACATTTTCTAAGACCTTAACTTTAAAAAACAAATGTATAGCCAATGTTAATTGTAAATATCTTATTAACTGTTTTGTTCTTTTGATGAAGCTCCCAGTATTGAGAGATCTTTCAATGTTTGAATTACCCATAGTGTAACAATAAATGTGTTAATACTAATTTATAACCTTGCAAGCTTAAAGTAGAGCTGTAGTGGAGTGTCAACCTACTCATATAATCATGCTTTGTTGCAGGCCAAGACCCCTTTAACTCCTTTTCCCACCACTTCCTGAGTTCCTATACATGCTTATGGAATATCATTTTCTTTGCATCCCTCCCTTAGCAGCTCAAGGAGTCCACACCCGACGAGGCAGAGTTAGGCTGGCCATACATTATACAATTATCTGCAGATTTTCTGCCCAATTTCCTTTAGATTTACCTTCAACTATGTAGTGCAAGGGCCTGCCTAATTGGATACAACTGAAAGTGTTGTTTAGGTTTGTCCTCCTATTATATGGTTTTTGGTAAATCTAAACCAAAAATCTGCAGATAATTGTATAATGTATGGCCAGCCTTAGCTGGGCAAGTGATTTGCAGCCAGGTGAGAGATCCTCCACTGTCAGAACCAATGTGCAGGCAGGTGGCCAGAAGCATAACAGCATGCAGCTTCTTCAGATTACCCAGCTACTGTGGGAAGATCATCCCCAATTGTTGCCAAAGTGATCTAGTTCCAGTGGTATGGCCCATTGTTCTGAGGCTTTGGTTACCAGAGCTATGCTAGACTTCACTGCTGTTTACCAGGATAATCACAAGTGTCTATAAGTAGACTGAACTGTTTTAATGGAATAGTGATTTTAGATTGACTCCCTGTTGCTATAGAATTTTATAGAGATTCTGCTATGCAGTCACAAAGACATTGCTTTGAGGAGTCCATGTTTGTGCAGCTTTTACAATCTGTTTTTTATTTTTCTGTAGTGCATGCACGCTCTTTGCCATTTTGACCCTGTTTTGCATTATTGATTCTAACTTTGCACCTACTTAGCAAACTGCAAAATACAGCTACTCTCTGATTATTTGGCTGATTACCCATCCTGTTACAAATCTAAACTCTAATTAGTTTCCATTTAAGTTTGCTAAATTACCTTGAATCATAAACAATGGTCATTTTAGGCTCCATTGGATGCTCATGTGGCAGTGTGACACTGCAGATGTGGAGTTGTGTCATAGACATATAAAGTAGTCACACCAAAACAGAGGTACAGGAAATGATGACATCTTCTCTCTCTGGGTACATTCTGTCCCAGAGAGAGAGAAGAATCAACAGACAGTGAGTAAAACAGCACATTTTTACAGTTTAGAACACTTCAGGACACATTTTACCCCTTGATCGCCCCCTCTCCTTCCCAGTTAACCCCTTTACTGCCCAGTCACCAGTGTCATTGGTACAGTGTACAGATTTTTTGCTGATCACTGTATTAGTGTCGCTGGCGACTTCAGATAGCGTCAATTAGCACCCCTCCCAGATAGCGTCAGATTGCCTGTTAGTACATCAGTAATCACATTTAACCCCTTGATTGCCAGGAACACGCTCACATACACAATAAATCTCCATTGCTAATATAGTGTCTGAACAGATCAAAATCTTTGATCATATCAGCACTACCAGCGTTCACTTTAGTATAGCATCCCCAAAAATGCAGCATTAGCAGGATCAGCCCCTGCACCTGCCAGCACCTGCATTTAGCCCCTACGCTTACCCCCCCCCTTCTCCCCCAGCAAGTGCAGTATCAGTAGGTCACTGTCACTTGATACATTGCACACAAAACCACAGTGTTCGCAGAATCAGGCCTGATCTCTGTTAGCACTTAAATTTTTATTAAATTTAAAAAAAATTTTGTAGCGGTTCAAACAGTCCCTGACAGCCAGGTGTTCTTTTTCCCAAGAGTTCTTTTTCCCTATAAATGTAGTGGCCAACATTTCCATGAAAGGTACTTTAGTGAAGAGGCCTACAGGATTCTGAGCATGTCAGTTGAGAGTGAAGGGGAAGACTCCCTGACAGAATCAGCCTCAGAATACGAACCTGTAGACAGCAGCAGAACCCTGACAGATAGCTCAGATGATGGAGAAGAGGTCCCTGCTAAGATCAGGCGTACCCAACCCCATTCCCAGGTTGCTGAGATGTTCCAAACGCATGATGACTCTCATATGCAGCAGCGTGCCAGTACTAGTGCCGCTCTACCTTTTGGTGAACTGGCGAGCACCAGCGGCCTAGTACATCCTGGTCTTTCACATACCAGCACTGCAGTATCACTTGGTGACGTGGCGAGTCCCATAAGTACAGTACAAGCTGGTGCGGTGGCAAGCACAAGTAGTGTCCCGCAGCCACCAAGAATTCGCACACAGGCCCGTAGAGCCCCTAGTATCCTTCCGGATCTGCTTGCAAATCCCAGTTGGCAGTCCACAAATTCTGCAGCACCCATACTTCCCCCATTCACTACCCTATCCGGAATTCAGGTGGAAACAACAAATTTAAATACTACCCTTGATTTTTTGGAACTGTGTGACCCTGAATTTGACCGGCTCCACAAAATCCGGCCCCTCGTAAATCACCTTAACCAAAAATTTGCAGATGTCTATATGCCCCAGCAAAACATCTGTGTTGATGAGTCCCTGATTAATTTTTCTGGCCACCTTGCATTCAAACAATTGCTCCCCAGCAAGCATGCCAGATATGGGGTCAAGATGTAAAAGACCTGTGAGAGGGCAACAGGCTATATATATAAGTTTCGGATTTATGAGGGAAAATATAGACAGGAGCCTATGTTCAATGGCAAATACCAATCGAGCTCTTTGGTGTCAGGCAGTGAGCACAGGGCCCACTAGAGGATGTTGGGCCCTCAGGCCACCCTCATGAAGTCTGTTTCTGATTGTTTGGTCAGATACATTCACACCAGTGGCCTGCTGGCAATGCTCATCCTGTACTTCCTTGCACAAAGGAGCAGATACCAGTCCTGCTGATGGTGTAAGGATCTTCTGTCCAGCTCTCCTAGAGTAACTGTCTCCTGGAATCTCCTCCATGCTCTTGAGACTGTGCTGGGAGATACAGCAAACCTTGTGGCAATGGCACGTAATGATGTGCCATCCTGGAGGAGTTGGATTGCCTGTGCAACCTCCGTAGGGTCCAGGTATTGCCTCATGCTACCAGTAGTGACACTGACCCTAGCCAAATGCAAAACTAGTGAAAAACAGTCAGAAAAGATGAGTAGGGAAACAAATGTCAGTGGCCTCCACCTTGGGGATTGTCTCATTATTGCCCATCTAGTGCACCTGTTGTTAATTTCATTAACACCAAAGCAGCTGAAACTGATTAACAACCCCCTCTGCTACTAACTGACCAGATCAATATCCCAGTTGAATTGACTTGATGCTATACTTCTATTAAAAAGTGTTCCTTTAATTTTTTTTGAGCAGTGTATATATATCCAGGGCATCAGGAAGTGCTTGCCAGATGTTAGGAATGTGTGCTGTATGCCCTAATTTAATACCAGCAAGTACAAGTTTGTTACCCTGTAAGGGGACTTCTAATTGACCAGATATTGGTGCCAAAACGTGCAAGTCCCTGCCCAGAGTCTTCTTGAATAGGACAGTGACTTGCTACTGTTAGTTAGAAACCTTTGCCAGATTGTTCCCAACTCCTTGCCGTAGGTCTACCCACAACACCCTCAGCCATGATCCTTTATAAAAGGAATGACCACACTTGAAGTATATTTTCTGAATTTTACTGATGTTCTTCCAAGATGACAGTGACATGCACCTTCACATTGACATACTGACAGGACTCATCACCACACCTTGCCATGCAAAAGAGCAAAAATTCTGTAGCAGTCACTCAGACACAACGCGCTAGCATATAATTATTAAGCCATTTTCCCTTAGTATCTCTTCTCTTCCCTCCTTGGGAGCACCACAGTGTTGGGGCCCATCTCCCTATATATCAGATGCAGCATTTTGCGCCTGTCAAACTGAGATTAACAAGGTGTCTTCTGTAGTATACCAGTCTCACTTCCTCTCCCACTCCATTTACATGGGTGCTAACTCCACCAATCAAACTACAACAGGAAGGCTTTGTCTTAAAGGAGACTTAACATCCATTTATATGATTCCCTATAATTACACCATATTGAGACAGAGCCATCTAGTGGTAGACTAGCTAACTGCACCTGCGTACAAGTTAACTTTCAATCAGGTACATTTGTAGACTGTTGGAATTGTTGGTGATTTTTACAAACTGGATAGCAATAATACAAAATTATCCTAATGTCTCACAATAACAGAGATACAGTAAATATTTTTAGTAAGCATTGAAAGTCTGTCTACAACTTTTATTTTCGCACTTATGCTTTTTTTTTTTTTGTAATCAAACTATTTTTCTGTTTGGAAAATACAGTACATAGAATAATATTTCTGTATATATGTGAATATTAAAATGCATCTCCTATAAGCCCTGGTTCACACTGGATCCAACTTTGAAATTGTGCGTCTTCACTTGAAGTTGCATGATTTCAACGCCACATGTCAGTGAGACTTCAGGTGCAACTTGGATGACATCTGTGCAACTTCATGCACAGAAGACTATGAAAGTCGCACCTGAAATCACAAAAAAATAGTGAAGGAACCTTTTTTCAAATATGTGCGCACAGCAAAGTCAGAGTTGCACCGATTTGAACAGTTTCAATGCCGACAATAGGGTGCAACTTGTCATGTGATTTGAAACTGTCAAATCGCATGACAAGTCGCACCAATGTGAACCAGGGCAAAGGCAGCCTTCTGTAGCAATCTAGGTCATGTGACAAACATTTTAAGAGACAAAGATTTATAGCATAGTTGTAAGCCATGCAGTCACTAACATTTCACATTAACTGAAAGCAACATAACATAAATGCCAATGTGCCAAAAAGAGACTATTAAAATAATTACCATCCAATTTAATGGATAATCATTTTATATTTAGCTTCCAGTATTTTCGAAACATCTCCTTGTGGAGCCCTGATATTAAATATAGTTCTACTAAATCTGTGTAGAAGCCAAGCTTTTTCTATAATTAAGAAGGGAGAGAGCTTTTAAATGCTCTTCGGATAATTAGATGCTCATTCTATAGCAGTCATTGTCAGTGAAGATGTATTTAAAAGTGGGTTCTTTCGCTTTTTTTTTGCTATACAGTAATGTAGTTTTGGACAGCAGCCAGAGGAAAGACATTTGTGGCTTAACTGTTTGTTTTGCAGATTGTTTCTTTATGTATTGTGCTGTCTTACTGAATAAAACGAATTATGTATAGGAAAACAAAACAAGAAGAAAAAAAGTCTTTATATTGTATAATTTAGATTATAATATTTAAGTAGCAGAAGGAAAATCTATAGAATTACTATTGCATAGCTTTTGGAAAGGTAGCTTTTCGTGCTCAGGAATATGTAGTCATTGTTACAAGATAACAACATACTAAGTGGTTTAAAATTCAGAATAGGAATTGTCCTTTCCTTTTGAGTTTTGCAAAAGCTGGTATCAAAGACATGGTGTAGATTTGTAGAAAATGGAATTTGCGTAAAAATGTAATGGTTGTTTCGAGCCTCCAGCCATACTGCACTGGCATACTTAAACAAGCAATATGATTGGTGACTGGTGACTCTTTAAGATCTCATGCATTCTTGGAACTTACTCTAGGGTTAAAGTGTATAGGGAAGATTGTACCTCCTGCTCAAGTTCCTCTATTTTTAAGGAAACTTGAATAATTACCTGAAATCACGTTAAGGCTCCGAATTATGTTTATTGTTGTATATACGTATATGGGAAATACAGTGTCCGCCCTCACTGCATTCCACTTTCCATAGAGTTCTTCTCTGCTTATATGTCAAATAGCAATAGGGAGGATTAAAGGACAAGGAGGACACTCCACCTAAAGTGTTACACACGACTGCTGACACAGTTACAATCTAGGTATGTGTGTGTCATTTGCAGTAAACAACTTGAAGCATTGTGTGGGCAGCACAGTGGCTAAATGGTTAGCACTTCTGCCTGGCAGTACTAGGGTCGCTGGTTAAAATCCCAACCACGGCACCACCTGCCTGGAGTTTGCATGTTCTCCCTGTTACTGCATGGGTTTCCTCCGGGTTCTCCGGTTTTCTTCCACACTCCAAAGACATGCTGGTAGGTTAATTGGCTCCTGTATAAATTGGCCCTAGTATGTGTATGTATGAATGTGAGTTAGGGACTTTAGATTGTACACTCCTTGAGGGTTAGGGACTGATGTGAATGTACAATATATGTATGTAAAAGCGCTGCGTAAATTGTCAGCGCTATATAAGTACCTGAAATAAATAAATAAAAATAAAAAATCTCTGATGAGACAAAATGGAGAATAAATAGCCATCTTATAATACTCTATATATGTGACTTAGTAAGGATCATAATTATCCCTATACAAAAGGAATTTCCAGCTTAACCATGAATCAGTTGTGATTTTTTTTGCTGCTCCGTTAAAAACAACAAGAAGATTATCCTTATTTTTGTTAAATCCAATAGGAGTCTTGCTGTAAAAGGGATTAAAGAAAACTCATACTGATTTAGGCAGTTAATCTGGCCATAGAGGGTCCAAATCTTGAACCATGTATGGGCAAGCTGAAGGCACCCAAGCTGATCAATCAACTTGGGTACAACTCGCCTGCTGGATTTTACATGCAATTATCCCTAGCGGCTATTATAGCCACTAGCAATAATCAGTTTGTTCTCCTGGGAGGGACGGCTTCCCCTGCCAGGAGAACACAATAGCTCGGCGGGAGGGATTCCCTTGTCAGCATTGTCTGTTGCAGGAAGAAATTTGAACCATCTATGGCCTACCTTGTACTTTTAGTAATTAAAATTAATTTAAACAATCAGTGATGTCCCTAAACAATGAGACATTGTACCAGATGGTGTTTTTTTTCATATTTGCCTGCAGTTCTTCTTTAAAGGGAATATGCCTATACAGATGTGGACGTTCCCACTGAATAGCTAAAGTTCCCATTGCCTACCTCGCAGGCACTGTACTAGTTCTGGAGCACAGCCTTTCTATGCAGTGCCATGCACCGTGTGATCTGCGTGCCCCAGAACAGGCCCTCAAAGAGTCAGAAAGTAATTTCAGCATTGGATGCCAGCCTCAGCTCTTGTGGCTAACATTCAATCTGACAGGTTCCCTTTAAGGCCTGTTCTAGGGTTTATTTATAGACTTAATAAATGAAAGACAGACAGACATGATTATTGTGTAAGACTAATTGAAAGACATACAGATGTGAAGTTCATTAATAATGACACACCTCTGTTGCTGCAGATTTTGCCATCTGGAGATGTACATCTTTTCTTAATCTCCCATGGGCTGATGTCACACTGGAATTCACATTTATCGCCATGCCAACCAGCCTCGCAGTAACAGTTTCCACAGTAACACTTCCCGTGGCCTGTACCCAAAACAAATTTTATACAGTGAGAAAACAAGAGAATTTCTGTTTTTAAATGACAGATGCAGTCTAAAAACATAATACAGCATAATATTTTCATTATAGATGATGATTTGTGCTGGTACACTCTGCTCAATGTAAGCTGATTATTATTGCATTTGACAAAGAAAGGCTCGCATCCTCTGGATTGGCAAGGCATAATATGTTTCAGAAAGCAGTGATAGTATGAAAAAGGAAAGAATACCTACGCTTGGAGGTGTGCACAGGGAGAGGAGCTAGTACTAAAGTAAGGGACTCAAAAAGCCTTAGAGAACAGACTTGTAACACAGTTTGAATCCAAAGCATCACTTCTACAATGAATGCATCATCTTTACCCTTTAGAAGTTTTTCTCTTGAGAAATTGTGTCTCTACTTAATGTGCCATGATCTCTCAGCCAGCAGTGTAGCTGCAGTTATATAAAGTCTGTGATCTTGACTTATAATTCCGAATCTTTTAAATGAGTTGCCTGAAGCTGACAGGCTGCCAACAGCAGCAAAGCAAGAGGCATCATTGTTCAAAATAACTACGCAGCCGAAGAGACCAGCTTTTAATACCCTCCACCTCTCTCTTCTACTAGTTAGTCTCCCTCTCTTGGGTTACAGTGCTCTAGAAATGACAACACTCATCATACTTATAATAGAAAGATTATTTTATTTATCAGATGTAACATTGTGTTTAGTCCCAGCAATGGCTGTCTACCTTTACTATAGAAGAAAAGAAAAAGTCATTATTAGAGAAGTAATTGTGCAAAGTGACAGTTCAAATGCTATAGCCAACTAAAGCGTATTACAATGTTGACAAGTAGACCAAGACTTGTGTAAATGTAGCTTGAAGGTGGGATATTTTATGTTTGAAACAGTCATTAAAGTGTGTTACCCAATATCTACGTACAACCATTTTATTTTTGACTGTAACTTGCCATGACATGGCATGCTGAGGCCAGTTACTGACTTTTTGTAAAAAATAAATACGTTTACCCAAGGCTGAGTGGTTTCAAGATATTCTTATAAGTAATTGGATCACGTGAGCTCAATATCATAAAAAACAACCCATGCTGGTTTGTGCAATGCTACATTTAATATGTGTGCAGTGAAACAATTGCTTTAAAATACTTTTAATTGATCCTACACTTGCTGTGAGCCCCCCTTTCTCCATTACACATTGTAAGAACTGCTATCAATGCACAAATGTGTCTCTTCACTAGAGTGATTGTGAATAAAGTAAGATTAGTTCAACCTTTGATTCAAGGAAAAAAGATCCCAAACCTGCTTCTCTTGCAAATATCTATTTTGAGAGTCATCAAATAATCGAAATGTGTTTAGTGATGTTTTATGGTTTATGTCAGAGGGGAATGCTGGCCAAGGATGGCATATAGGCAGAAGAGCACCTAGAAGGAACACTGCACTACTCTGGGCCACTGCTCAGTCCACAGACCCATAACTCCACAAGGTCATCTGTTATTCATTAAGCAACAGGTGAGACAATCCTATTCAGCTACTATAAAGAACTGATACTGATCCAGAGGTTCACAAACTAGGTCACATCTATACAGAATTTCAAACTAAAACAGGGTTGCAGCATACAAAAAAGACTGACACCTTTCCAGAGTTCAATGTAGGTAAAACCAAGAGGCAGCAGCAAGTCAGGACTATTGAATTACAACCTCTGGCAAAAAGTATAGAATCACCACTCCTAGAAAATGTTCATTCAATTGTTTAATTGTGTAGAAAAAAACAATCACAGACATTCTTCAAAACTTTTTTTCATTTAACATTCCAACCTTCTGACTTTAACCTCCCTGGCGGTATGATTATTTCAGATTTTTGGTGTTGAAAGCGGTACCATTTTTTTGCATGGAAATATGTATTTTTTTTATTGTAGGCTGTAATTTTTAGGAAAAACTCACTGAAATCTGTCCGAACAAGAGTCTAGTAAGCATCCCGGGTATGATAAAATTTGAAACACAAAATCATAAATTATAATTTAATAAATAATCATAAAAATAATATAAAAATAATAAAAAATTTAATTCAATAATATAATCAAACCAAAAACACTGAAATGTGAAATAGAGCGCCAAGTTCGCACATTGCTGAGCTCAGTCGCAAAATCGTTTTCAGTGTCTGATGACAAATTTCCCCCACGAATCATTATCACTCAATTCTGCAAGTGGTTCTGATTTACTATCGCTGTTCTCTAGCTGATCTAAACCGCTTTTGACCTAAAGGGACACTTTTTGGACGCCGTGGACATTTCTCAGTTTCCAGGCAGAAAGAACAGACAAAATGCAGGCAGGGCGCAGGACAAAGCACTCGGGACAAAATGTATGTGAAATTGGTTGAGACAGCAATGTTTTACTATGTAAAATGTAAAAAAAAAAAAATGACATTTTTTAAAATTTTTAAATTTCCCGCCGCCGGCGGCGGCGGCGCCCGTACGTCCCGACGTCACAGGGACAGGACACAGAAGCCGGATGCCGGCATCGGCCGAAGGAGATGGCCGGGGACGCTGCAGGGGACACATCGTGGGAGCGCAGGGTAAGGTAAGTGAAGAACACTTGCCGGAGCAGTGCCGCAGGGTAAGCCCGAGTGTAGCTCGGGGTTACCGCTTTTGGTACTGAAATGTTACCCCGAGCTACACTCGGGAATACCGCCAGGGAGGTTAAGAAATACTTAAAATAATAATACTAATAATAATAATAAAAAAAGAAAATTGTACTCAATTGCAACTGTTTTTGCAGATCAAGCAGAGGAAACAAATATGAAATCACTCAATTCTGAGGAAAATATTATGGAATCCCATGTACTTTGCAGTTCTAAAACAAACATCTGAATCAGATTACATCTGCTAATTACCCTGCAGTTAAAAAAGAGTGCTTGCACAACTTGGTGAGCTGTTGCACCAAGCTAACTGACATGAATCAATTCTCCAACATGAGAGACTCAGTTGAAACAAAGGGGAGGATTATAGAACTTCGTCAAGAAGGTAAATCATCATGGAATGTTGCAAAAGATGTTGGTTGTTCCCAGTCAGCTGTGTCTAAAATCTGGACCAAGTGCAAATCAAATGGGAAGGTTGTAAAAGGGGAGCGTACTGGTAGACCAAGGAAGACATCAAAGCGTCAAGATAGAAAACTTAAAGCAATATGCCTTGAAAACAGAAAATGCACAATGAAACAAATGAGGAGCAAATGGGCAGAAACTGGAGTCAATGTCTGTGACCAAAATGTAAGACATCGCCTAAAGGAAATGGGATTTACATACAGAAAAGCCAAATGAAAACCATCATTACCACCTAAGCAGAAAAAAACAAGGCTACAGTGGGCTAAAGAAATGCAATCATGGACTGTGGATGACTAGATGAAAGTGATATTCAGTGATGAATCACGAATCTGCATTGTGCAGGGTGATGATGCTGGACTTTTAGTTGGTGTCGTTCCAATGAAATGTATAAAGACGACTGCCTGAAGAAAACATGCACGTTTCTACAATCATTGATGATATGGGGCTGCATGTCAGGTAAAGGTATGGGGGAGATTACAGTCATTAAATCATCAATAAATGCACAGGTTTATGCTGAGCTTTTGGACACTTTTCTTATTCCATCAATTGAAAGGATGTTTGGTGATAACATCATATTTCAGGATGATAATGTATCTTGCCATAAGACAAAAGCCGTGAAAACACTCCTTCAAGAAAGATATATAGGGGTAGATTTGCTAAAGCTGTTTCACTCAGAAATTTCACTCAGAATCTTGTGCACCTGTGCAGGGTAGCCAATCAGGTCTAACCTCAGCTTGTTGAATTAAGCTTTAGAAATAAAACCTGGAAGCTAGTTTCTATGCACGAGATTCTGAGTGAACCAGTTTTAGTAAATAAACCCCATAATGTCAACGGCATGGCCTACAAATAGTCCAGCCCTCATTACACTTGAAAATCTATGGTGGAAACGAAAGAAAATGCAATAAGAGAAAGTTCGAGCCAGATTGATGAACAATACTATTTGTCAATAGTTAAATCCATGCCTCAGAGAATTCAAACTGTCATAAAAGCCAGAGGTGGTGCAACAAAGTGCTAGTGGTGTAAAATAGTGTTTTTTTTCATGATTCCATAATATTTTCCTCAAATTTGAGTGTTTCCATAATTTTTTCCTCTGCTTGATCTGCAAAAACAGCTGCAACTGACTACAGTTTTTTTTCTTTTTCTTTTTTGAAGTGCCTCTTAAAGCAGAAAGTTGGAATGTTAAATGAAAATAGTTTTGAAGCATGTCTGTGATTACTTTTTTTCTACACAATTAAATAATTGAAAGAACATTTTCCAAGAGAGGTGATTCCATACTTTTTGCCAGGGGTTGTAAAAAAAACAAAAAACTGACAACTTTATGGTGAAGTCTGAAAATGATGTCATACCACAAACCAGCAGGAAGCCAGGACAATGGCAGGACAGAGTGGATAAAGAGTTGACATCTTTTCTGTCCACTAATGCCTAGTACACATGATCAGAAAATTGGATGAAAAATACCACTTCAGAAGCAATCGTGCAATAATATGTTCAGTTCATACAAAATTATCCAAAGGGACAAACACAAACATTTTGCTCATACGATACCAGAATAAATGATTTTCCTTTAATCAGTGCAGTATTCATCCAAAAAATATTGGAAGACCAAGACCACGCATAATCATAAATGAATGAATACAATACAATACATGACATCAATTACAAAGTTGTATTCTGTTGTACGAGGATTTTCGTATCTTTAATAACCATCATTTTCAATATAAGACTAGCATGGAAAAAAACAGGCGATCATTCGTCCAATATTCTCATTACTTTTTATCATAACAGCAACAAGTTTGAGTTCCAATGCATAAAGAAAATGATTCAAAGGTGATTCTTACTAAGATAAAGATATATTTAAGGGCCTAGCAAATAATGCACATACTGTAGATGTTTTAAGAATTGCAGCAACATACCACCCGTAACAAAGTTATGTAACATGACTATGAATGTATGTAGATCCCCCTTTTGCAGTGGACTCCCAAGCTGTGACTTCTCAACAATATTAAGTACTTTAGATTGATGGCTATTAACCAGCAGCCTGTACTGCTCCCCTGAGAAAAAATTTTTCCCCACTAATAATAATCCTTTTTGCACTGGCTTTCAGCAGTAGCATTATCCCCACTTAAAAAGCTCTCTCTTTATATTGGTGATCAGTAGTGCGTCCTAATTTAAAAAAACAAATAAAACAAAAGAAGAAAAAAAAAGTTTAATGCTCTTGTCAGTGATTACCTACTTGAAGACTAAGCATTTTTCTGACACTTTTTTTTAAATGTAATAATAATTTTTGTTTGCTGAAAATTGCTTAGAACCACCAAAACGTTATATTTTTTAAAGCAGAGGCACAAGAGAAAAAAAAAGGTGGGTGTTGCAATTTTTTATGTCACACAGTATTTGCACAGTGGTTTTTCAATCGCAATTTTTTTATTTTTTTTCAAAAAAATACACTTGTTTTAAGCCGTTAGACTTTACACAGGAGATCTGGTTTTAGAATTACAGCCGTCGATCTGATGTTCACTGTGATATTTCACATATGTGGGGTGCTTGCTGTTCGTGCACATGCAGGACCGACACACGAGTTTGCCTTTTGCGTGCAAGCATGGGGGACAGGAATATGTTTTTTTTTTAATTATTTTTATTGTTATCACAGGAAAAATAAATATCCCCTTTGATAGCAATAGGCAATGACAGTCCAGCAAAGTACAGGTACATCGCTGGTCTGATAGTGGTTACATCACTTAGCACTTACAAGAGTTTTATACAAGTAGTTTTTTAATTTAATGTACAGAATAGTCTACTGGATAAGATTTCAGGAGCTTTAAAAAGCAACCAAAGAGCACTGAAGACAACTCTGCAGCTGATATCAACAAAGATGTTGTAAAACAGAAAACAGCTCTTGATTAGTATATTGTAGACCATTAAGTTAAGTGGTGGATACTATATGTAGTATCCACCAGGGACAGACTGACTATTCGAGCACCCGGGAACTGCCCGAGGGCCTAGGGTCAGTAGGGAGCCCCATGAGATCCCCCTGGTACCTTTCACTGGTTTGTTCATAGGCTTTTTTGGGTGTGGGCGAGGACACAGGGGCCCCATGATCCGCTATTGCCTGGGGGCCCCATGAGTTGTCAGTCCGCCCCTGGTATCCACCACTTAACATGTTGGTGACCAGAAGACAGACAACAACATCAATGTGCACTGGACAAACTAAAACAGACAAAGAAGGCAAACTCATTATGGATAATATCATCAATTACCATATATTTAGGAGGAAAAGCAGGGCATTGTAGAACCATCTTTCACCCTCCTGGTGTACTGTGTCCTCATTCTCCACATTTGTTTGTGGCTCACCAATGTTACCTATCACTTCATCATCAAATCTGTCATCACTCTCGACACCTTACGTGTGAGCCACTGAATGAGAAGACTTATCCAAAGTAAAACTTGTTGCATTCAGTACTTGCTCAAATGTATAACATTGTCTAGTTGTTTCACCTCCCTACTCCTGAAAACATTCAGAAAATGCTCCTTCTATAAAAATAGGGGAACACAAATGTTGCTTCTTGCCTTGCTAATAGTAGCTTCTCCTCCTTTATTTTTGCTGAATGGTGCCTTGAAACATCCTAAAGAGCACTTAAGGCTGCTACACTTTTCTTTTCTTGCTAATATCTGGAAATTCATTGGTTATCATTGGATGTGCCATAGAAATGCAAAGTTTTATTTAGTCCAAAAATTACTCGAATACAGATATTCAGCCAGTTCATAAAGGAAACAAAACAAAGAAAAGTGACTGGCCTAAACCAAGCAGGCTTCACAGTTGTAATCTGTCCAAAAGGCCTTAAGTACACTATTTGCTATACTGCAATAATAACTATAGATGAGTCAATCAATTTACATGAGCAAGGACTTGCTGCAAATTAATGCAGTGTGCTACACCAGTGAAACCTATTTGCTCAAAGTGAATTGGTAAATTGGTCAAAGGTTACCAATTCACTTCTGGCTTGCCGTATGCAGTAGGCCCTCCAAACCTAAAGGGCAGGATTAAAAAATGATTGAAAGTTTGGTGACTGGATATTACAGGACCAGACTCCCCACCCTCTGCTACATTGGCAAAGTACTAAGTAGTGTTTCTTGCTAATTAGGTTACTTTGTATGCAGCCTTTGAACACTGAAGCCAAACTAAATCCATGCCATTGATTTAAAAACTGTGATTCATAGATAGCACTCAGTAAACCTGATACATGCAAGTTCTACAGCATCAGTGAAGATGTCTGCTGAAGTGTACAACTGTCTATGAGCCAAACAAATATCATGGCTGTTTTGAGTGAAACATCAAAATTCCTAATTCCAGTAATTCTAAAGTTTTTAACTTTCAGTGAAGGCAACAAAATGCTGTAGGTATTGTTAAGCTATCAGTTGGATTTAATGGTTTAGCTTGGGTAACATAAGTAACAGATGCACTGCCTAGCCTCTTGAAAAAATAAAAAGCAGCTCCGGCAAAAATCAGGTACTTACTCTGCTTGCATTTAAAAATATAGTTAAAGATGTAACAGATTTCAAAGCTGAATTAAGATGTGTTTATTATAACTGCCTAGAATTCAGATCTATGGAGTCATCACAGTGTAGAGGGCCTGTGAAAAAATATGTATACAGGTTTTTTTTTTTTTAGGTGAATCACAAGCCTGAGGTTTTGCTTTAACACACTTGTTTTTTTCATACTTCTACTATTTTGGAATGCTAGGAGTGATATGTAAAACAGATTTAAGCACATTTATAAAACAAATCTATACGAAAAGAGAATACGAGAAACTTAACCAGTTGTTAGAGGGGTCCTGGATTTTAGATATTACAGAAAAGGCCACAGTTTTCAGTACTTTAATGTGCATTTTTAAATACCATGTTTTTTATATGTATATTTTATAAGGTGTCTGTGTAATTTAAATACAGTTGTGTTCAAAATAATAGCAGTGTGTTGAAAGAAGTGAATAAAGCTCAAAATCCTTCTAACAGCTTTTATTTCCATACACACAAATGCATTGGGAACACTACACATTCTATTCCAAATCAAAACATGAAGAAAAATATATCAAATTTGTGTTGTTCCTCTAAAAAAATTGAAGAAAAGTGAATATTAGACTGTTCAAAAAAATCGCAGTGTTTGTATTCCTCTTTACAAACTCAAACATTCACTATATAAACTGAAAAATGTTTGAAGATTTTGCTTTCCTTTGAATCACTTAATTAATATTTAGTTGTATAAGCACTGTTTCTGAGAACTGCTGTACATCTGTGTTGCATGGAGTCAACCAACTTCTGGCACCTGTGAACAGATATTCCAGCCTAGGATGATTGGACTACATTCCACAGTTCTTCTCTATTTCTTGGTTTTGCCTCAGAAACTGCATTTTTGATGTCACCCCACAAGTTTTCTATTGGATTAAGATCCGGGGATTGGGCTGGCCATTCCATAACGTCAATCTTGTTGGTCTGGAACCAAGATGTTGCACGTTTACTGGTGTGTTTGGGGTCGTTGTCTTGTTGGAACACCCATTTCAAGGGCATTTCCTCTTCAGCATAAGGCAGCATGACCTCTTCAAGTATTCTGATGTATTCAAACTGATCCATGATCCCTGGTATGCGATAAATAGGCCCAACACCGTAGTATGAGAAACATCCCCATATCATGATGCTTGCGCAACCATGCTTCACTGTCTTCACAGTGTACTGTGGCTTGAATTCAGTGTTTGGGGGTCGTCTGACAAACTGTCCCCGGCCACTAGACCCAAAAAGAACAATCTTACTTTCATCAGTCCACAAAATGTTGCGCCATTTCTCTTTAGGCCAGTCAATGTGCTCTTTGGCAAATTGTAACCTCTTCAGCACATGTCTTTTTTTCAACAGTGGGACTTTGCGGGGGGCTTCTTGCAGATAGCTTGGCTTCACATAGGCGTCTTCTAATTGTAACAGTACTCACAGGGAACTTTAGACCTTCTTTGATCTTCCTGGAGCTGATTGTTGGCTGAGTCCTTGCCATTTTGGCTATTCTTCTATCCATTCGAATGGTAGTTTTTCGCTTTCTTCCACGTCTTTCAGGTTTTGGTTGCCATTTTAAAGCATTTGCAATTATTTTAGCTGAGCAGCCTATCATTTTCTGCACTTCTTTATATGTTTTCCCCTCTCCAATCAACTTTTTAATCAAGGTACGCTGTTCTTCTGAACAATGTCTGGAACAACTCATTTTCCTCAGAAATGCACTGTAACCAGCATGTACAACATTTGCTGCCTTCCTTCCTCAAATAAGGGCAATAATTGCCACCTGTTTTTTTTTTAAAGAATGAATGACCTCACTAATAGAACTCCACACTGCTATTATTTTGAACATGCCCCTTTCAATTAGTGATTCAATTACACAGAATCAGCAGCATGCATGTCATGACTGTTGGGTCTGTTGGATTTCTATTACTCTACTACACCTGCTAGTAAATTATTTGCCATGTAGAAATATCATTTCTACCAAAAACAGTGATTGATCAGGTTAGTGATGTCTGACTGCTATTATTTTGAACACAACTGTATATGTTTTAATTTTTTTTTCTAGTTAGCCATTTCAAAATCATTACTTTCATCTGTTCTCTTTAATATATGTACCTAATTGTTTTTGATACTACACTTATGAAACACTTATATGTAGTTTATTATTTGCCCTGCATTTGGCAATTTTTGTTTTTAGGTTAGTGTTGCCAATGGCTAGATATGAATTAGATTCGCACTGGATTAGTATTATAATCAGTGACGGTACTCTGGCACACTCCATGTGCTAAGTACTTTTTTTTTCCGCATCTTGATTAACTAAATTCCCTGGTCTTTTTTTTCCACACCTGATTTGCACCCTAGGTGGTTATGCTTCTAAATCATGAAACAGCATCATGGGACTTTCCAATTGCATCAATTGTATATGCTAATTCCATGGCTGCATGGATGAATGACTATCCTTTGATTAACTATTATAAACATTGTTTGTGCTCTTAATTGGTGGAAGGGGTGGTACACTATTTTTTTATTTACCAGATGTGGACAACAAACAACAAGATATTATTATAGTGTTGTTTCTTTGGCTTTTGCTGGGATTTCTTGCCATTTGAAGCTATTGTGGCTGACTTGTCTTTCAGTCTGGGTTCATAGAATATACAGTATCTAAAATCTCAGGCAGCTTGTAAGATTCTTTTTTGTTGATAGTTATCCAGTAAACAGAAAAATACCCACCTTTAGCAATAAAAGCCAAGAAAAGCTGATTTTTGGGTAATATGTAGACACTGGAGGGCCTAGCTCTATTATCCTTTACAAAGGATTTATGTTCATTCATGCAAAATCTTACTTGCAATGACTCATGTATAAAATTAGTTAAACAGTACTAAACCCAGCCATTAAAATCTCACACAAACTTTCATGTTCTTGCAATTTTACATGTCAATACTTCTTTCTGGTTTTCATTCAAATAATACATGGTGATCCTATCATTAAAGCGGATCTTCACCAAAGTTCCACTTTAAATTTTCCCTCCTTTGCCACTTTTGGCAGGTCACTTTTTGGGGGGTGAGTGGTATCCAGTCCCACATCTGCTCGAATCGCCTAGGTGATCCAAGCAGAAGTTCTCTTCTCCCCCTCAATCCCCATAGTCTTCTGGGACACATCACAAAGTGCAGTGACACTATTCACAAAGTGCAGTGCATGCACAGTGGGTGGCCAGCTGTGAAGCTGCAAGCATCAGAGCCAGCTTCAAAAAGTTAGGATGCTAGTGCCAAGAACCCGAAGGCTAAAAAACTAGCCCAAGTGAGGACAGTGCTGGATCCCTGGACAGGTAAGTGTCCTGTTGTTAAAAGTCAGCAGCTACAGGATTTGGAATGACTGAGTAATTGGCATTCAAAGTGTGACAGCTCTAAAAGCTGAAAATTGGCCTAAGCATGAAGGGGGTGTAGTGTCCTGTAGTGCCCATGCTCCAAAACACATTGAGTCATTTCCAGCCCATGGCAATTTCCATGTCCATGTGCTGCAGTCCACACTGCGTTCCACAGCTCATCCGAGCTTCCAGCATCCATCATCCATATAGGGACCCAGACACCCTTTATCCTCGGTTACCTAGAACGATTTGCGGCGATAGTCCAGTCTGGACCTTGACTTATCTATATGATGTGCCTGTTACCAACCTACACAATATGAGTTGGCACTTGTGAGCCTTCCCTGTTTTTATAATAAATGTATTTGTAATACTACACTTAGATGCGCTTTTATGCTTTTGTCTTCCATTGTGTGTATATAGAGAGTACGCTTCTGTTCTGGAAACCAGCTGTCTACAGTGGACTATCTTTTCCTACCCCTTTGCCTTCATGGATTTAAACATGGACTTTTAGTTCATTATGACAGTGTCAGTGTCAGCGACCTTTTTCTAATTTGGCGTATGCTGTACTTTGTTGTATTTTTACTAAGTATCCGTTATTGAGGTGGTTAAAGTGGTGGTAGTATGAAGTACCTGAATTTGCCACAGGTGTCAGTAATGTTACTGACACTTACACAAATGCTTGCCTGAATTAGGTGCAGGTACATCTTAAGAAAACTACCGCCAGAAATTGGTTGTTATAGCTTAACTGAATTCCCCTGTATATGTCTCCTGGCTTTTCCAGAATGTCAACTACTGTGCGGCACAATGCATGTCCGATGATTCTCTGTTGCCTATTTGCTTCAGCTCTGCAAGCTGCACAGCTCAGAGGTCACAGGCTTTCCACACCTCCTTTTTAGTATGGCATTATGTTCCTATATTTACATAAGGGGCAGAGACCATCATTGCCCAACGGTAATATCCTTGATCTTGTCTTTTCCAACCGCTGCGCTCCCCACAACCTCACTAACACCCCCTTCCCTCTTTCTGACCACAACCTGATTACCTTCTCTATCTCCTCGTCCTCCAACACCTACCCCTCCAAATGTCACACTACTACCAGGCATAACCTCCGCAACCTTAACCCTGCCCCCCTCCACTCTGCAGCTGATCAACTCCATGACAGCATCCTCCCCCTGTCCTGCCCGACTTGGCTATGACTGCCTACAACAAAGCGCTGTCAACAGCCCTTGACTCACTAGCGCCTTTAACCACACGCCACATCAGACCCCGACCGCTCCGGCCCTGGCAGACTGATCACACCAAAACCCTCAAATGACACAGTCGTGCCCTGGAGCGACTATGGCGCAAAACCAAATCCCAACAAGCCTTCACCCGCTACAAATCTTCCTTCCACACCTACACCTCCACCCTGCACACAGCCAAACAAGTCTACTTCCTCACCCTCATCAAAGCCCTCTCCTCCAATCCTCGCCGACTCTTCTCCACCTTCAACTCTCTACTCTCGCCACCCCCACCTCCACCCAGCACCTCACTCACTGCCCTTGAGATTGCCAATCACTTCAAAAACAAGATTGACACAATTCGCAAAGACATCGCCGCAACTCACACGCCCTCTCAACCCGTCCCCTCTCACACAGCTACCCCCTCATCCCCCCTCCCCCTCGACATAACCCGCAGGGACTTCGTCGCTGCTCAAACTCCCTCCAACCCCGTTCCCCCTCACTCAGCTACCCCCTCATCACCCCTCTCCCATGGCCCCACCACTGCTCTGACCTCCACTTCCACCCCACCCTACATTCCTCATACTGAAGCTCCCCCAACACTCCGCATCTTTGACCTTACTTACCTGTGTACTTGCAGCCTGGGAGCGATTGTTACAGGGTCAGGTTAATTACGCAATTAACCCTTCACACTGCCACCACCTCCTTTTTGTACAGAGAAAGAGGAAACTCGTCAATATCAGCAATAACACTATGATGTTGAATAATCGTCTGTATACCACTGTCACCGCAGGCAGGGTATACAGAGGTTTAAACACACACAGTAGCGCTCTTCAGAGACAGGGGTTCTTAATTTGCATTAAAGAGCTTTAGAAACAGTTCAACACTTTCAGAAAGTAAGATTTATTACCAAAAAGTCAAAAGGGTGCAATAAGAATATTTACAAAAAAAGATGTAGCCGATATATATATATAAATATACAGAGAGCAATAACACAGCAAAGAGATAACAGAAAGGAATTTAGATAGATAAAGTACTTGGTTTAAGCAGCTTTCAAGTTTCAGAGTCAAAAGGGTGCCTTATCTGCCAGAGTTAGTTCCGATGTTAAAAGGAAGAATCTTCAACTTCAACTGAACTCAGCTTAGCTTAGCTTCAAGCATAACACCCTTTTTCTAGGATCTCAGCAGGGTGTCTCCCTGAAACAGAGAACCAATCGCCTCATTTTTGGGAGGGAGTTTAGGTGGGGAGCTCAGGCTCTGACCAAAGCCCTCACAAATTATACTATGGTCAATAACTTTTCCTAGGTACATTTAACATTCCACCCACGGGTAGATTAATACGCAGAATCATCTGCTGAACGTCTAGATCTGAAATATGACAGACCTGCTGGGACGGTTAAGGAGATGTCATTTTCATCTTTCCTGGAGCTATCAGCTAGGGGGTGTAATATATCAGGCGATTTGTATTAAAGTGAGCCATCTGAATATGTGCTCCATTTTTGTGTAATTATTTCCTATTTGGAGATATAAAATTATATGGAAAACTGGGTTTTTAAATGTAAGTCTGGTTTACGACTACCTGGAATGTCTTTGAGCTCAGCGAAGGACTTGGTTTATGGTTTTACGATCCTTTTCCACACAGAGTCTCGCAGACATATGGGGGCCAGGCTAATTGGGGTTTATAGCCATGAGCCATGAGCCTTGATGCCTTTTTGAACTCAGCATCCAGGGACCATGTGTCACTCAACAGAGAGGGAGGAGGGATGAGGGAAGCTGATTTGGGAGTAGAGAATGATAGAAGATGGAGGCCTTTGCCAAAATGAAGGTTTGCATCCATCTTTGTGTGCACGATTGCTACAGAGGGTACCTTACTTCTCCAGGACTAAAGACACAGGGAAACCTCTTAGAGGACAGCCAGCTGGGTCTCTGGGATAAAGGGTCATTCCCCAGCATGTTCAGCACACACTTGTCTCTGGGCTGCACTAGGATGAGCAGGTCCTGCATGGAGTGTGTCACCAATCTCCCAAACAGTACATGGATTCCTCATTTGGCCACAATGATATGATCGGTGCTGAGAGTTCAGGAGACCAGCTGTGCCTGCACACAGGTGAGGAGGGCCAGTAAGGCATGGATGAAGCAGCTGACAGTCAGGGGTCCTCTGTACCTGCCGGGGGGTCACTACTAGCCTATTGCCTTGTACAGGGCTTGTACGATGTCCCAACACAGTGAGGAGAAGAATGGCAGCACTTGGATTGGTCCTGCACAAGGAGAAAGGAGCTGCAGGTAAGATAAGAACACAGCAGTGCAGTGCTAAACTCTGGAGAGATGAATGCCAGGGGGATCGAGGACAGTGCAGGTATTAGTACAGTTGGGAGGGGCTGCCTGCAATGCATACATCTCCCCCCTATAGTTCTCGCCCACCCATAATGTACAGCCCTCTCTTACCTCTGACTGCCATTCCTTATGGGATGTAAATTGTCAATCTGGTGGTTTACATTGGGCAAACTCAATGAGTTAATTTGCCCCAATGTTTTGTTCATTTACAAGTGTCATCGATCCATGGTGGACCTTGTCCTTGTTGGAGAGTGGTTTCTCCAGAGTCTTGGATTTTGACTTACTGATCAGGGTGGTTAGTTCACTATGCAAAACTCTGGCCTACTGACCCCTGTATTATGCTTACTTAAGACGCAAGGTAGTAGTACTATGTTATATTCTGAGTAAGTGTGGCCCGGGCCATTTTAAAGTGATAACGTTATCCATTTTATTGATGTGTATGGAGGATACTTTGACCTAATAGGTCTATTACCCAATTTTTGTGAAGTACAATAAGCTATTTGTCAGGAATGGACTTGCCAATAGTGGTGGGACTCACCTGCCTTGTGGGCTGCAGTACCAGGGCTGGCCAGCGGGTGCTCTAAACAACCAGAGGTTCACTTCGGCAATTAGCCATCACCTGGGGCTGATTGCAGGTGGTGTATTTAAGGGATGGCCAGATCTGCAGTCTGTGCCTTGGTGTGTGTTTTTCCATGAGCCCCTGTATCTTGTAACCTGCATTCCTGTTCCTGTTCCTGTTTCTGCCTGACTTGTTGCCGACCCTGCCTGATCCTGACCTCTGCTGACTTCTCCTGTTTTGATCCCTGGCTTGTGACCCTGACCATTCTCTCCGCCTGCTCCTCCTGTACCTACCTGCCCGATAGTTATCGACCCGGCCTGCCTGACTACGTTGTGCTCTATATGTGTATGTACCTGTGTATCTGTATCAGTTTAGGTTTGGGTTTGTTTCACCTTGTTGTATGTATTTGTGTTAGCTTGGGGTTTGGTGCACTGCGTTTATGTTTGTATTGTTAGTCTTAATAAATTGTCTTATTTATACCATATCTGAAGCTTGCATTTCCCTGTGTCAGTCCACACACTTCTGGTCACACCTGCATCCCTGACACTATTGTTTTATTTACACCACTGTTGGTTCTCTTTTAAACTACTGTTCTCTGAGGGAACTCTATGCCCTCTATTGTTTGCCTCTCTGACCTCTGTCTCTGGTCCTAGGAGCTCCCAGCACAGTCCACATCCCAACATGCCATCTACTAAATGTTATCTACATAATCATACATACATCTTATATTACAAAACTACCTGTGGATCCTAGGAACTGCCAGCACAGCCCACGTCCCAACATGTCATCTACTGCATGTTCTATTCATAATCATACATACAGGCAGGGGTGTATCTTTTGTAAGGCAAACAAGGCATTTGGCTTGGGCGGCATTGTTCCAGGGGCAGCGCCTCCTCCCAGAAGAGGGGGCTCAGGTGACTGAGGATAGGGACCAGGTGAGGCAGACTGTTGTTCTTGGGCATGTTCATATACCTGGCTGAGCACAAGGATGAAACTGGCCTTCCCTGATCATGTTTATGGCGATGGCTAACTGTTTTCATTCAAGAGAGCTGAATCTCTCTCTCTCCCCACCCCCCTCCCCTTGGGGGGGGCACAATTTTTTAGTTGCCTAGGGCAGCACAAAATCTAAATACAGTACTGAACACCCTCCCTCTCTTTCTCACCTCCCTCTCTCTCTCACCCCCCTCTTTCTCTCACCCCCTCTCTCACATCACCCCTCTCTCTCACCCCCCCTCACCCTCCCCTCTCTCACCCCCCTCACTCACCCCCCTCTTTCTCTCACACCCCCCTTTCTTACATCTCCCCCTCTCTTTCTCATCCCCTTCTCTCTCTCTCACCCCCCTCTTTCACCTCCACCCTCTCTGACTCCCCTCGCTCACCTCCCTCTCTCTCTCCTCCCCCCTCTTTCTCAGCTCACCCCCCTCTTTCTCTCTCTCTCATCCCCTTCTCTCTCTCTCACCCTCCCTTTCCCCGTCCTCTCTCCCCCTTCGTTCTCTAACCCTCCCCCCTCTCTCTTATCTTTTCCTCTCACCCTCTCTCAGCTCTCCCCTTTCTCACCTCCTCCCTCAGGGGGTAGGGTCAGGGGAGGGGTCGCATCAAGTAGGCTGTACAGGGCCCTATGGTTTCTAACAGTGGCCCTGCCACCCCTTCATCATCTGCACGAAAACAGACTAAGCAAGATGGCATACAGATGATGTAACATACTGATGTTGCGAACAGCACAGATTTGCAAGTATGCATGTATGCACAATTTTTACTAGTAATTTTAGAGTTTTTTCAATTATTATGCAAATGATATTTTTCTCATTTACCTAAATAATTGATGTAAATAACAGTCAGCATAATTCTCATGTTATCAACTATTAAGAGTACAAATCAAATTTTATTGAACAAACCTCCTAATGATAACAGTATTTTTTTAAACAAAAAACTTACAATGCACTGTTCCAAATTATTACGCACAGTAAGTTTCAAAACATTTTATAGGTTGTAAAGAACTGAAAATTGTCATTTGTTGTGTTTGCAGCATATTTACTGAAATCAAAAGCTATTTCAATCAAACATTTAACAACATTTTAACTTTTTAAACATTTTAACAGGTCACTTTACATTTTAACATAGGACCCCTTATTTGATAGCAGCTTCACAAGGCTTGCATCCATTGAACTTGTGAGTTTTGGACAGTTTCTGCTTGAATTTGTTTGCAAGATGTCAGAATAGCCTCCCAGAGCTGCTGTTTGGATGTAAACTGCCTCCCACCCTCATAGATCTTTTGCTTGAGGATGCTCCAAAGGTTCTCAATAGGATTGAGGTCAGGGGAGGATGGAGGCCACACCATGACTTTCTTTCCTTTTATCCCCATAACATCCATTGATGCAGAGGTATTCTTTGCAGCATGAGATGGTGCATTGTCGTGCATGAAGATGATTTTATTACGGAAAGCATAGTTCTTCCTTCTGTACCAGGGAAGAAAGTGGTCAGTCATAAACTCCACATACTTTGCAGAAGTCATCTTCACACCTTCGGGGACCCTAAAGGGGCCAACCAGCTCTGTTCCCATGATTCCGGCCCAAAACATCACTCCACCACCGCCTTGCTGACGTCGCAGCCTTGTTGGAACAGGGTGGCCGTCCACCAACCATCCACTACTCTATCCATCTGGACCATCCAGGGTTGCACGGCACTCATCAGTGAACAGGACTGTTTGAAAATTAGTCTTCATGTATTTTTCTGCCCAGTGCAGCCGTTTCTGCTTGTGAGCATTGGTTAGTCGTGGCCGAATAGAAGGTTTATGCACAGTTGCAAGACTCTGGAGGACTCTACACCTTGATGTCCGAGGGACTCCAGAGGCACCAGCAGCTTCAAAAATCTGTTTGCTGCTATGTAATGGTATTTTAGCAGCTGCTCTCTTGATCCGATGCCTGGATCTGGCAGAAATCTTCCTCAATGTGCCTTTATCTGCACTAACCCGTCTGTGCTCTGAATCAGCCACAAATCTCTTAATAGTACGATGATCATGCTTAAGTTTTCGTGAAATATCTAATGTTTTCATACCTCGTCCAAGGCATTGAACTATTTCACTCTTCTCGGCAGCAGAGAGATCCTTTTTCTTCCCTATATTGCTTGAAAATGGTCCACTGCTTAATAATGTGGAACACCCTCCTTTAGTAGTTTTTCCTTAAATTGGGCTCACCGGCCAATCTAATTATCACAGGTGTCTGAGATTGTTTTCAGTGATCAAAAGAGCCCTGAGACACAATGCCATGCATGAGTTACACTGAAAAACAAAATATTTAATCTTTGTGACACTTAAATAGAATTTGCATAATAATTTGGAACGCGGTGTAGATTCTCATCTCTACCTACATTAGACATGTTAGAGGCCTTGTAATATTAATATATTTCTACATATTATATAGTGTTTTTCAAGAGTTATACACATGTATACATTTTAAGAGGCAGGCAAAGTAATTTATAAATGTGTGATTTTACAATGCTGATGCATTCATTCTCTTGGCATTTCCTAGGCAGTTTATGCAGACGTGTGAAATTAGAAAGCACAGTTTGACTTAAATGATTCCCCCTCAATATATTTTATCAAACACATTATACAATTGTCTTTAAAGAATAACTTCACTTTAACTAAAAATCCAGTCTGCAAATAACTGCTTCCTGTCTGGCCCATGTATAAAAATGGCTGGACAGGGGCAGCACTGATGTGGGTGGATGTACCGCATTTCTCTCTCTCTCCTCACAGAGAGAGGTCTGTTACAGCAGTACAGCATGTCACACAATTTATTACACAGAACACACTGCCAGTCAGCTCATAATGTCCCTCAGGGGCGGAATGACCATTTAAAAACTCAGGCACTGCCGAGGGCCCGGGGTCAGTAGTGGGCCCCATGAGATGCCCCTGGTACCTTTTTCATAGGCTTTTTTGAGTTTGGGCAAGGACACAGGGGCCCCATGATCCCCTATTGCCCAGGGCCCCATGAGTTGTCAGTCCATCCCTGGTGTCCCTTATCAATGCTCAATAGTGTAGTGTGAATAAACTGCAGTCAGCCACCTGTCATTTGTTCCAGTATCATCAGTGCTGCCTGAAACAGGGTACCTAATCACTAATCACTCCAGTCATTGTCACCAGACTAGTGCCACCAGCCAGTATTCCTGACTGCAGTAACACCACTTCACTATACACCAGTACAAGTGTCTTGATCACCGCCATACCAGTGTCTTGATCACCACTATACCAGTGTTCTGATCACTGCCATACCAGTGTCCTGATCACTGCCACACTAGTGCCAACAAAGCAAAGTGTCCCTGATTACAGTGAATTCAGACACCATCACCAGTGTCCTGATCATCGCCACCAGAACCTGAACACCAAAAGAATGTACCCAAGTGAGGAGGCATTCCAGATGCTGGAACTCTCGCTGTCAGATTCAAATTCTAAATATGAACCTTTGTAGAGCTGTGGTTCAGTAACTGATTCAGAAGATGAAAGGGTCTCAACAAAAAGAATGAGGCATTCTGAGCAACAGCAGGCAACCACCAGTAATACATCGCTGTGAAGTGGTGAGCAACAGCAGTGCAGTATACCCAAATGAAAGGCCAAGTACAAGTAGTGGGGTGTCACATCAGCCACAAAGGATTAGGGCCCATACTAGTGCACCAGAGGTACTTTCAAATCCTGTATGGCTATCTTCAAATTCAGCAGCACTTATAATCCCCCCCATTTACAGGGCAGCTAGGCATTGAGGCAGAAACCCAAAAATTTCTGCCCATTCAATTTTTTTATTTATTTTTCACAGAAGATTTTTTTCAATTAACTTACAAACCAATGAAATTTTTATGCGCAGCAGCACATTGTAAAAAATATCCATTTCACATTCATTTGAGTGGAAGTCCATCACAGTTCAAAAAGTTTACATTTTTTTTTTAGCCCATTCACCATATGCCACCCTATGCCCCCATTATGTCCAGGACACACTATAAAATATCTATGCAATTTGTATACTTCAATGGCAATCCCATGTTCCTTCTTTGACAATCGTTATAAAAGTAGGCCTCTGATCAATAATTATCTGTGTTGGTGAGTCACACGTTTTACTGGCAAGCTAGGCATTAAAAAACGTATTCCACTAAACGGGCCAGATACGGGGTCAAGTTATACAAATTTTGTGAGAGGACAACAGGGTACATGCATGACTTCCGAGTTTATGAATGAAAGTCCCCTGGATGCCCAACCCATATGGGGAGCAGTGAAAAAATTGAGTAGAACCTTGTATCACCTGTATTTCATCAGGGATACCAGGTCTATGTGGACAATTTTTACACCAGTCTGCCACTTTTACTCCATCTTTATCTCCAGCAAACCTTAGCTTGTGGTACAGTACAAGCAAATTGGAAGAGCTTCCCACAAAGACCACAGTGCTAAAAAGAGGGGAATCAGTGAGTTTGCACAGTGGCGTCCCTAGGGTTGGTGTCACCCGGTGCGGTAACCCCTCCGACGATTTCCACAGAATGGATCGGATCTGCAGATTTAGCATAATGGATCAGACTCCGGTCCATTATGTTCAATCCGCAGATCCAATCCATCCTGCGGGGATCGTCGGCTTGCTTTACACCTTACCTTTTCTTGAAACGGGTCCGGTGTCACTCCGTGCAGTCGGTGTCAACCGGTGCAGACCGCACCCCCCGCACCTGCCTCGTAGTCAGATGGGATAGCCGAGGTCATACACAGAGGAGCGAGAGAGAATATCCGTTAGCCAAGCCGAGGTCATACACAGAGGAGCAAGAGAGAATATCCGTTAGCCAAGCCAAGGTCAGGGTTTAAGCAGAGAAGACAGGTCCAGGAGCAAGCCAAGTCGGTAACAGGAAATCACAGATCACAGTAGCACCGAAACAGGAAATCACAGTTCACAGTAGCACAGGAACAAGGTACTAGGGAGCCAGACATCAACCAGCACCTGAGAGCAGTGCAGCGCTGCCTTATAAAGGCCGTTTGGCACCAAATTTGAGCTGATTTGTACTTCTGCAGCCATGCAAGGTACTGGCAGGGGTGCCAGGTCTCCTAACACCTCTGCCGAGGACAGAGCCCTGACACCTTCCCTCTAACCACCAAGACACCTCAGTAGAAATCCAAGGAAGGCACGATGTAGTCCAAAAACCTGGTTGCATACAGAGCTATGATAATTTCATGGAGGGTGTAGCTTATAATGACCAAATGATGCAGCCCTACATAGCCACCAGAATATCCATTCATTGGTCCAAAAAAGTGTCCATGCATAACTCCTATGTCATCTATCATAAGTCCACAGAAAGACCTAGCTCCTACCTAAAGTATCAAGAGGAGATTGTAATAGCCCTTATATATCAGGAAGGCCCTGCACCTTAACACTTTCGTTCTGATGCAGTGAGCAGATGCATGAAAGACACTTCCTAAATATTATCCCTCCTACCCTAACATGCCTCAGAAAAAAGTAGTGTATACACTAGAGATGGAATAATGTGTGACACCCATTGCTATTGTCCCCAATATCCCTCAGAACCTAGATAGGAGGCTTCCATACCTCACTACAATGTTAATGAAGATATAGTGAAGTTATTTCTTATGTGATATCATGTGTACTAACCATTTGCCTGTTTTCTCAACCACATTTCTGCCTGCTGCCTGGACCAACCATTTGCCTGTATACTGACTATGCCTCTGCCTGAACTGACCCTGGCCTATTTTTCGACCATGTTTCTGCCTTCCTTCTGAACTGACTTAGGCCTGTTATTCAACCATGTTTTTTGTCTGCCTCCTGGACTAATCTTTTGCTCGCCACTGTAGTGGTGAGACTGAAGTCAACACAGGGATCGCACATGTGCAGAGAGAGTGGATC
Organism: Staurois parvus; assembly: GCF_062004578.1. Taxonomy (NCBI): domain Eukaryota; kingdom Metazoa; phylum Chordata; class Amphibia; order Anura; family Ranidae; genus Staurois; species Staurois parvus. The sequence goes on along the minus strand of NW_028318029.1, from coordinate 1,585,458 downwards.
CAGAATATTATTTCAGAGCAGAGAAAACAAAGCTTTTAATTTTTTATTCTGGGTTTTTCCAGAATTCCTGGATCAGGATCTGGAGTCCAGAGGCTTTGAAAAGCTTTGGGTGAGAAAATGCCTCTACTTCTGTGTCCAGGACTTACCTGACCAAGGCCCTAAGCCCAATGTTTCTGTCTGCTGCCTGGACCAATTCTTTGGCTACCATATCTCTGCCTGGCACCAGTACCGACCCATCTGCATGTCCCACTAGCCATGTTCCTGTGAGACTCCAGTCCCACCCAATCTTTGCAGCGACTGCACTACTGTAACCACAGGTACTCTTTTGTTTACTCTTTGTTTAGCTGCCTGTAGTTCCTGGTCAGTGAACATACAGTAGCATTGTGCTATGGGGACAGCCATGCACCAGTAGGTAAGGCCTGTTTGGCTTTTAGGAGCAGGGACTGCTCCAGGTGCAGCTATACTCTGCTATGTTCTTTGACCAATTGTGCAGATGTGACTATTATAGTATATTGTTTCCTCTATAGTGTTAAGTGATTTTTGGGATAAACAGCTTGCAATGCCAGGTGCATAATCAATCCAAACATTGAGAAGGTCTTACACATGTGGTATCCCCATACTCAGGACAGGCAGAAGAATGAGTGGGTGTAATTGGGATGTAATTCTAAGAATGTTCATGCTGTGCAATAGAAATATCTTATTTACTGACAATGTCATATTAAAAAATACGCTTTCATTTTCTTTCTACATTTTACAAAAACTTGTGGCAAAAAAAGATTCACTATGCCTTTTATAAAATACATTGGCTTAGTTGCTTTCCAAAATGTGGTCATTTGTGGGTGTTTTACACACTGCTGGTTTTCCAGGGCCTCCAAATATGTGAAAGGTAATCAGGAAATTAGATGTGTAGTTTATGCCCCTAGAAAGCCTGAAAGTGCTCCTTTGATTTGGTGCCTCTCCATGTGGCTAGGCTGTCAAAAAGGTTTCGCACATGTGGTATCCCCAAACTTGGGAAAAGTAGAAGAATGTGTTTTGGGGCATAATTCTGAGTATGCTAATGCTGTGTGCTAGACATATCTTCTTAATTGACAACTTTGTGTAAAAAAATACAACCTAATTTTCTTTCTATATTTTCCAAAAACTTGTGGCAAAAAATGAAGTATAATTCAATGAAGTATAATAATAAGTAGAATGAAATAGTCTCACCATGCCTCTTAATAACCTGAGGTGGTTTCCTTCAAAAATATAGTCATTTTGTGAGTATTTCCACTGTCCTGGTGCTTCAGGGCCTCCAAAATTGTGATAGGTAGTTATAAAATTAGATGCTGAAATTATGCCCCTAAAAAGCATGAAGGCGCTTCTTGGATTTTGTGTCTATGCTGTGAAAAAGTCTCAAATATGTGATATTGCCATAGTCCGGATCAGGGGAGGACTGACAACTCATGGCGCCCCCGGGCATAGGGGATCATGGGGCCCCTATGTCCTTGCCCAAACTCAAAAAAGCCTATGAAAAAGGTACCAGGGGCATTTCATGAGGCCCCCCACTGACCCCGGGCCCTCGGGCAGTGCCCGAGTTTCCAAATGGTCAGTCCGCCCCTTGTCCGGATGAATAGCAGAATGTGTTTTTGGGTGTATATTTAAGTATTCCTATGCTTTGTGTGAGATTTAACTTGTTAAAATGACAACTTTGTGAGAGAAAATTTTTTTTATTTACTTTCATAATTTTCCACAGAATTTTGGCAAAACAAATGATAACTTCAAAAAACGCACCATGCTTATTACTAAATACCTCATACTATCTACTTTCAAAAGGGGTTTCTTTTGGGGGTTTTCTACTGACCTTACATTTCAAGGCCTCAAATAATGAGATAGGCTGTCAGAACATAAGGATTGATCCATTTTTATATACAGTGGTACCTTGGTTTCCAAACACCTTGGTTAACGTAATTTTTTGCTTTACGAATAAAAATCGATTGAAAATAATGTCTTGGTTTACAAATTTTTTTCACAATAGGAAGCAAGTTTCCGCAGGATGCATTGTGCCTGGGAGGTTTATATCGCCGCCCCTGTGCATGCTGGAGTCTGTGGGTAGCACATGGTGTTGAGTGTGGAGGTGTTGGAGCAGTTTTTGCATCAAGTTTTAGACCAAGTCTGGACATTTTTTAACATGTCCCTGTACAGTATTTATGCCTTTAAAGTGCACTTTATACGAAATGTCCCGGAGAACGCATTAAATTTGTAAATTGAGATACCACTTTATACCAAACTTTGTATACTGTAAAACTTTCATGCAGACTAAATATTTTACACCAATTTGTTTATCAAAGAAATGTAGCAGTATACATTTTCGCCTAAATGTATAAGAAAGATTATTTATTTGCAAAATGTTATAATAGAAACTACAAAAAAAGTGTATTTTTTTCACAATATTCAGTCTTTCTTTATGTAGGAAAAAATAAAAAACCCAGTGGTGATTAAGTAATGCAAAGGAAAGCTCTACCTATCTCAAAATATTATATAAAATACATTTGGGTGCATTGTTGCATGGGTGAATAACTGTCAGTCAAAACATCACAGCTCTGAAATCTGAAAAATGGCCTGGACTTGAAGGGGCATAAAACAATCTAGATTTAAAGATTTTAATGTTAAAAAAAATTACACTTTCATTTCCATTTTCAGTTAGATATGATTTTCTAAAACTGCCAGAAAGTTATATGTGCCTTATGGCTCTCTGCTTGCAACACCTTATATATGTTTACCACATGAAGACCCTCATATCCCCCCCTCCCTACAGACAGTATCTCATACATCTTGATTAAGTGCAGAGTGCCATGCCAATAAACTATGGATAGATCCTCATACCTCTATTTTAATAGCAACACCTCATATCTCTCTCCTATACCCAGTGTGTCATACCTCTCTACTACACAAAGACCCTCATATCTCTGAAGTATGCAAACACTCATTCCTTTCTACAATGTGCAAACCCTCATTTCTGTTTACTACATTCAATGTCCCATACCACTCCACTACATGCAGAACCTAATTTCTGCCTACAACAAGCAGACCCTTATACCACTGTCATATATGCAGACCCTCATACACACAGTGCTTCATACCTCTTTGTTTCATTTGGTGCCTTATACTTCTCTACTACAGGCAGCTGCTTATACTTTTCTGTTAGAGGCAGCACATTAAACCTCTCTACTACAAGAAGCACCTCCTATGTTTCTATGTACAGTGCATCATACTTCTCTAATACATACATTGCCTTTTACTTCTATGCTATATTCACCAACTCATTTTTCTACCATCCATAGTGCCATATACTTCACTTTTAGACACATCTACACATGCCTATACTACACTCACCATCTCAAACCTCTCTATTACAAAAATGCCTTATACCTCTTTCTTAGCACACAGAAACATCCTATCCTAGCATACTGCTGAAGTCCTGTAGGTGCTCTTTGATGTGTGTGTTTTTGTGTGAAGTGAGGATGCTCAAGCAACAACATTGTCTATTCTTAAGACCTAATTGTTCTGTAGGTAAGTATTCTCTATGTGCTTTCTCTCTCTGTACAAAGCTGGACAATACAGTGTGAGAGCTTGCTGCTTGGATGGTGACTGGGCTTGTGTGATAAGGAGAACCCTTAGCAAACACAATGGTCAAGTCAAGCAGTCTAAACAATGCTCAATCAAAGGATACAATTACTACCTACAAATTACTTAATACAATTTAATGGACTGCAATCCCCTATGTGACTACCATTCAGTGTGATAATCTCCAAGGATGAACTTTAGCAGTGCTGAAATAGATGTTTTTCTCATGGCTAGTTACATGTACAGTAGTGATGTCTAGGGTGAGTAACTCAGAAAACATATTGGTTAACGCCACAAAAATTAGTTATACAATTATATGTCAAAAGACAGGATATTTTCATCAGAACGATATAAAGTACTTCAAATTTTCCACCACAGAATCACTATAATGTGTTCTGCTAGTTCCCAGACGTGATTATTCTTTAATCATACAAAGTAATATTGTTATATAACCGTGCCATAATTGTCCATGCTGTGCAGCAATCTCTCTGTATGTCTGATACATACTACAAAAACAGCAATTCTTTCTGATCAGTAAAGTTTCCACCAACAAGAACTTGTCTGATAATTTGTTATAATATATTCCATAAGTTTATTTCACATGTCTTAACCAATATTATGTGTAGGATTCAGGGTGCACTTCTGCTTTGGAAAATAAATGAATCATAAAGAACTTTACAGATATGTAACAAGACAATTTTATGTGCAAAACCTAAAAGCACATTGTTCTCAAGGTTTGCTTCTTCAAACAGGTCCCATAGACTTTCATTGGGCCTCCTGGATAGTATGATGTGCTGCTGATGCAGGGAGCAAAGATGCACCAATCAAGATGAAGGCTGGTGAAAGAGTCCATCCTCAAACCAGGTAGATTCCAGGGGTTACAGAAGCAACTGTAAGCTGACCCTCCTTTCCATATGCTAAGCCTCTTTTCCATATGCTTCATATGTGAATCACAGCCAGTGAACCAATGAGAAGAGAGAGGGGGTGGCGCTGAGCCACAACTCCATGTGTGAATGGACACATGGAGCAGCGGGTGCCTCCATAGCAAGCTGCTTGCTGTGGGGGCAGTCGAAAGGATAGGTGCCAGGAGCGCTGGCGGGGGACCCAAGAAGAGGAGGATCCGGGCTGCTCTGTGCAAAACCACTGCACACAGCAGGTAAGTATAAACATGTTTGTTCTTTTTAGTAAAATTTATTAAAAATAAACACAGAATATACAAAAAAGAACAGGAGGTGAGGGGATATATCAAAATGGGGAAACCTGTTCTGGTGACAACTGTCTAAGAGTTATATCTCCTCACTTTTAGGACAACTCCACCATTTCCTATACGAGGTTTACTTACAACATAACTTCATAGCATGATTTTCTGTTGTAAGGTTTATATCTACTCATGAAATTAACTATGTATACTGCACATTTTCTTGTCTTCATCACATAGCCGAAGATAATCCTGTCTGCTGTTGCTGGGGATATTGTGAAAAAAAAGCAATGTGAATGACAACGGTCTTGGAAAACCTACCTCCACAAATCTCTCCAGTTTCATCATCAATGCATTCTCTGTCATCACAGTCACAAAACTTTCCATATATGAGTCCATTATTTTCTGAGTTCTCGCATTTACATCTTCCACACTGGCAGGTACCTGCAAAGTATACACAAAATGGTTAGAAATTAAGATTATGGGAAGCCATACATTGTTACATACATACTGCATAATCTGGCAGACTTGTGAGGATAGTATGTGAGAGTATTAGAGCTGCTACTACTGACTTGTTTAAAAAAGGCAGGTACTGGGGTTGTCATCTTCTCCTAGATTAATACCTGGTTTAATTACTCATCTGGTACGAGTATGCAATATCATACCTCCCAACTTCTGAACTTCAGGGACACTTAAGGGAAGAAGTGACCAACAGTGCGTGCAGTGCAATGCTGCAAAATGTATGTGTGGCCAAAGTATTACCAGCGGGAGGAGCTTAAGGGGCATGGTTAAACAAAGCCCAAGTTTGCTTGTACCTATAAAACATGCTTTGGTTGTTTTGTGTGAGGCTACCTTAAAGAAGAACTTTAACATTAAAGTAGTCAAGGGTTGCATAGCACCCAGCAACTGTTGAGACAATGAACATTTTGGTGAGAAGTATTTAATGTACAGTATTGTGTATATAGTGCAGGAGTGTGTAAAGCAGAGCGCAGGAGTTGGGGAGTGCTGCAGTTAGTTTTGGGTTTAGAACACATAATGCAGACTGCAAGGGCCATGGGTTTGTAAAGCAATGTGTTCAAAGATCAGGAGTATGTAACACACAGAGGGCTGTAGTCAGTGCTGGGTTTAGGAGTACATGACACACAGAGCACATGGTCTCGGAGTACATAATGCACAGAATACAGAGGACAGGAGTGTGTAATGCATAGTCAGGAGTACAAAACAAAAAGAGTACAGGATTCAGGGGTGTATAACACACAGTGTAGGGGTAAGGAAAGTGCAATACTTTCCCCCACTTTCCCCTTTCAGCAAAAAAATCCCACCCCCCCCACCCCCCAAAAAAAGCACTAATTTTCACATGCAACCACCAGTATAAATCCTTTCTCACCCTCCCAGAACAAAACATCCCACACAATTTCCCCTTCCAAGTTCTCCCTCACAGCCTCACAGCACAAATCCTCCTCCCCCCCTCTCAGAATAAATCCTCTTCCACCCCCCCAAATCCTCTGTCCCATTACAACTCCCCTTTCTAGTACACATCCTCTCCCACCCAATTCTCCCACTCTAAATCCCCCAGCAAAAATACCCCCTACCCCCCTTCCCAGAACAACAAATACCCCCAAATTTCTTTTCCCAGCAAACATTCTCTTCTGGATGCAGCTGCTCGGCCATGGAAACCCATTCCATGAAGCTCTCTACGCACTGTTGTTGTGCTAATCTGAAGACCACATGAAGTATGGAGGTCTTTAGCTATTGACTCTGCAGACAATTGACTACTTCTGCAGACTGGGTGCTTCAGCATGCGCTGATACTGCTCTGTCATTTTACGTGGCCCACCACTTCGTGGCTGAGTTGATGTTGTTCTCAGTTGCATCCACCTAGTTATAATACCTCTAACAGTTGACTGTGGAATATTTAGTAGCAAGGAAATTTCACTGATGGACTTATTGCACCAGTGGCAACCTATTATGGTACCATGCTTAGATTCACTAAGCTCCTGAGAGCGTCCCATTCTTTCACAAATGTTCGTAGAAGCAGTCTGCATGCCTAGGTGTTTGATTTTATAAAGCAGTGGCAATGGAGGTGATTGGAACACCTGAATCCAATGATTTGGAGGGATGTCCCAATACTTTTGTCAAGATAGTGTATTTTCTGAAAGCAGACAACCTACAGAATAAAATAGTGGTAGTTCCAATTTTTTTTTTTTTTTTTCCAAAAAGAAAGCCTTTATTAAGAAAGAACATAATGGTACAAAAGACATGTACAGGGTGCCTAAGCGAAACAGCAGGCACAACCTACAGCGATACAGCAGTAACTCAAACAAGAGAATACAGATAATGATAATGCAATAATACAAAACCCGACTACAATAAGGTTATGCTTGCAACAAACCGGAGCCAATATAGTATAGTATGGGGTGTAATTGCATCTTATAATATCCCCTGCGCCGTGCTTCGCCAAGCAGGGCTGTAGCGATAGGAAGAGTGGTCATGGCATCTGAACGTAGGAATTGGACAAAAAACTTATGGCAAGGTGGAGAGTTACAAAATCGGCATATATTGCGGTAGGAGCCGTTGATGGAAGTGGGAAGAGTGATAGGATGGCATGTCTAGTGTTCCATGTAGCATAGCAAAGCGAGAGGCGAGAAGAAAAGAGAAAGGAGAAAAGAGAGAAAGGAAAATAGAGAGAAAAGTGATAGAAACAGAAAGAGGGGGATGGGGGTGGAAGGGGAAGAAAAAAAAAAAAAAAAAAAAAAAAAAAAAAAAATTTGCAAAATAGATTAATGGTGGGGGGGGGGGGGAAACATATGGGGTGAGTAATGACAGCAATATCTGGGGTTACTCATGCATGGGGATAGGAGTTAAGCTAACGCCAGAGTCGCGTGGGAAGGGATACATTGTCGAAAAGAGTCTCAGTGCCTATCACAAAAACTACTGTAAAGAAGTAACATCAGCAGGAAAGCCAAACCAAGTCAGACCTGATGGTCCATAAGAGACCTGTACGTAGGAGTAGTTGTGAAGTAGATCCAGCAGGCCCAAATGTGGGAAAATTTAGTGGGAGTGTCAAGGGCCGACGCAATTAGTTCCTCCATGTCTGCCATTTTACCCACACGGACAAGCCAATCACGAACAGAGGGAGGGCGAGTAGAGCCCCAAAGGACGGGAAGGCAGAGTCTGGCCGCATTGACCATGTGCATGGCCAAAGATCTATGATATTGTCTCTCCGGAAGGGAGGAATGATGGAGGAGAAACTGGGCCGGAGACAGATCCAGAGGCACGGTCGTCACCGATACTACAATCCTATGGACCTCTTTCCAAAACGGTTGAATGCTCGAACAGGACCACCAGATGTGTAAAAATGATCCGTCCGCAGCCCCACACCTCCAGCAGGTATTGGGATAAGAAGGATTGAAATGAGAAATTCGTGAAGGGGTGCGATACCACCTCGATACCAATTTGTAACCGTTTTCCTGCGTCGAGACATTAAGGGAGCATTTATGAGAATATTTGAAAACACGTGCCCAGTCGGAATCCGCCAAATTATCATCCAAATCTCTATTCCAGGCCTGACAGGAGGGCAGGGAGTTATAGGCCCTATTCTCAATTAAGAGAGGGTAAATTTCTGAAATCAAATGCTTACGCGGTTCTCCTTTCGAGCAAATATCCTCAAAAGGGGTAAGAGGGCGGGTCCAATCACGGAAAGGTTTATGCGAGAGCAGATAATGCCGTATTTGCAAATAAACCCAGAGAGGAAAATCGCGGGTACCCAAGCAGCTGTCACGCAGTTCGTGGAGTGATTTCATCTTGCCTTCGTGGAGAAAGTGTTTGGCCGAAATTTGATCATGCGGCCAATGTTCAGATAGAAAGTTCTTGTGCATTCCAGGGGGGAAGTCAGGGTTGAGTCGGATGGAAGTGAGACAATTCGGAGACGCAGAAATAGATGCTGATTTGCAGGTATAGCGGAAGGCTTTCAGGGTAGGGCCTACCAAAGGGTGACTAAGAAGGACCTGAGGCGTATGCTTCAGCGGCAACCAAGGGATCGAAATCAGGGGTGCGGACGAGAAGGCGTGTTCTAGTTGCACCCAGTCTTTAGAAGCAGAGTGGACATGCCAATCCACTACACGGCAGAGCTGGCACGCCAAATAGTAACGGTGAAGGTCAGGAAGGCTAATACCACCACTAAGTTTAGGGAGAATCAGCTGGGAATAAGCAATGCGCGGGCGTTTATGGTTCCATAGGAATAGAGAACAGAGCCTCCTACAGGATGTGAAGAAGGCAAGCGGTATGTGGATGGGCAGAGTTTGAAAGAGGTAGAGAAGGCGAGGAAGGATGTTCATTTTAATTATCGCAGCTCTTCCGAACCACGAAAAGCAAGGACGGTGCCATTTGTTCAGATCCCCTTGGAGAGAACGAAGAGTGGGTAAAAAGTTCTTAGCATATAAATCATCAGGGTTGCGGGTAAGCTGCACACCTAAATAAGAAAGTGAGTCCCTTTCCCAATGAAACGGGAAACGCGACTCACAATCAGAAACTACTTCCGATGGCAAGGTGATGTTGAGAGCGAAAGACTTGGAAAAGTTAATCTTAAAGTTCGACAAATAACGAAAAAATGCAAAGTCCTTTAGTAAATTTGGCAGAGTAATATGCGGTTCGGCAAGGAAAAGAAGAATATCGTCCGCGTAAGCCGCAAGCTTATATTCCTTATCCGAGACTGCAATTCCTTTGATGTCGGGGTTAGAGCGCAACTTCCGTAGAAGGGGCTCCAAGGAAAGGACGAACAAGAGTGGAGAAAGGGGGCAACCCTGACGCGTACCGTTGCCCAAAGGAAAAGAGTTTGACAAATGGCCATTGACCCGGACACGCGCAGTAGGGCCTGAATACAGGGTCATTATAAAATTGAGCATCTTCTCACCCAGACCCAATTGCACCAAAGACTCCTGCAAATAGTCCCAGGCGATCCTATCAAAGGCCTTCTCCGCATCCAGGGAAAGGAAGAAACCGGGAAAGTTAGATTTACAGAGCCAATGTTGGAGGTTGAGGGCCTTAATGGTATTATCCCTGGCCTCCCTACCTGGGATAAATCCAACTTGGTCCAAATGGATCAAGGAGGGGAGCAGAGGAAGAAGTCGATTGGCAAGGATTTTCGCAAAGATTTTAATGTCCACATTCAGCAGGGAGATGGGTCTATAATTAGAAACCTGTGTGGCATCTTTGTCACCTTTAGGAATAACTGTGATATGGGCTTCCAGAAGGCGATTTTTAGGTGGAGGGTCTTGAGAGAAAGTGTTGAATGCCGATAGGAAAGGGGTACCCAGGATGTCAAGGAAAGATTTGTAATAGGCCGCCGAAAAGCCGTCCGGGCCCGGACTCTTACCCGGTTTCATCCGTTGCAAAGCACACTGCACCTCATTCAGTGTCAGGTCTGTTTCCAACGATGTAGCCAAGTCCTCCGAGAGGGCCGCCGGGCCGTGACGGCGGAGAAACTCGGAAATCAGGGAGGCCCTGGAATTGTCAGTGGGCAGAGGGGGATGTTCCGGAGGGAGATTATATAAGGAAGTGTAAAATTGTTCGAAGTGGGTGGCAATGTCAGGGTTAGATGTGGCCATAGTGCCATCAGAACCCCTAATTCTGTGCACCGTCATGCTGGATCTTTGTTCACGGAGAGCTCTGGCGAGAAACTTCCCACTCTTATTAGCAAATTCATAATACAGCTTTTGTGAAAGAATGAATCGTTTCTTAACCTCCCTACCCAGTTCAGTAAGAAGTTGTGAGCGTAGACTCGTTAGTTCAGATAAGGTCGACGCGGCCAGAGACCGTTTATGCGCCCTCTCCAAGGAGTGTATCCTGCCCGTGAGGAATTTCAAATGTTCTTGTCTATCTCTTTTGCGCTTTGTCGCCGCTGCAATGAGGAAGCCACGGATAACACACTTGTGGGCTTCCCACAGCGTAAGGGGGGAGATATCAGGAGAAGAATTTAGGGAAAAATATTCCGTCAGATTGGAGCGTATCTCCTGTAAAATAGCGGGATCTGCAAGAAGGGAAGCATCCAGGCGCCAAAATTTCGAGCGAATGAAGACATCAGGGAACCGCAAGATCATGGTGATGGGGTGATGGTCTGAAAGAACCATAGGTTCTATCGAAGCAGCATGGAGGAGTGGGAGATCCGATTGCGACAGGAAGAAATAATCTATCCTGGAATATTTATTATGGGGAGCAGAGTAAAATGTGTAGTCTTTCACCGACGGGTGAAGGGTTCTCCAGGAGTCATGCAATTGTAGATGTTGTAGTTGTGTGCGTATTTGCTTAAGGGCCTTGAACGGCAGAAAGGAGCTACCTGAAGAGGAGTCTAACAGCGGGCTAAGTGGGACATTCAAGTCGCCCCCTAAAATCAACATTCCGGATTGGAACCCAGCCAGGGCGGTGGTAATTGAGCGCATGAAAGAAACCTGCTTGGTGTTAGGAGCATATACATTGGCCAGTGTAACAGGTCGCTTAGCACAAAAACCCTTTACAAACAGGTATCTGCCTTCTGGATCAACAAGGGAGTCCGACACCGAGAAAGGACAATGTCTAGCGAGTAAGATGGCAACACCCTTTGATTTGGCTAGAGGGTTAGCAGCATGGATAACTGTAGGGAAATGGAAATTGAAAGGTTTGGGTATAGAATCCTGGCGAAAGTGCGTCTCTTGGAGAAAGACCACATCCGCTTTTTGTTTACGCACGTAGGAGAGCAACATGGAACGCTTCTCGGGCACGTTCAGGCCCTTGGCATTGAGTGAAAGGCATTTCAAGGACAATGATCCTGAGACTGAGGTGGAGGCCGACATGGTAACCCGTCAGTAAAATGCACTAGGGATGAGGGGAAAGGGAAGGGAAAAAAAAACAAAAAAAACAAAACAAAACCAAAAAAGGGGGGGGGGGAGAATAAGAAGAAAAAGTGGAAAAAATAAACGGCTTGGGGAAGAGACCCGCTGTTCCCTATGAGAAGACAAAAAAAAAAAAAAAAAAGGGGGGGGGGAAAGATAACTAGGAAAGAAAGTAAGAAGGAGGTGGGAAGAGAAAGAGAAGAAAGAGAAGCAAGAAATGGAAACAAACTATATAGTGAAACGCGCCGTATAGACGATCAGTAGGAGCTCACAGAGCCCACTGTGTGGGGAACGAGGAGGACGCCGAAACGAGAAGAAACGCCACCGCCGGCCGGTGGTCACGCCAAAATATGGAATCAGGTGAGAAAATATGTGAAGAGGCGGGAGGAGGTCGGTAGTGACAGAAGGTTTAGGAGGTTCTAGAAAAAACGCGCGTAGGAAGGGTCGCATACCAACTCCATGAAGTGGCAAAGTGTAAGTCATGTGTGGGGCACTAAAGCGCAGGCTGGCACAGGAATAAATTCGGAGAGGCATAAATCAGGTCAAAAAACCGTCTCCACGCTGTCCAAGCCCGAGTGTCTCCAATTTTTTATGTCATACAATATTATTGCAAAGGTCTCAGATACGCAAAATTTCAGTACAAATCACCCAAAAGTGATTTTTATGGCAAACAAACATATAGAAAAATAGAATATAGAATAAAACATATAGAAAAATAGAGTAAATAGAAGCCCAGCATGACAAACCTTAAATTTGTGTGCGCCTATAAAATAGCGACAAACTTCAGTACCCTATATTTTCTATAGGCAACGTTTCAAAATCCCTTTTTGGTCATCAGTTTAGCATTAAGGATCTGGTGTTATAATTATTGCTCTCACTTTGGCGTGCGTGGTGATATGTAACATGTATATGCAATCGATGTTTTCATGTGTAGGTGCCCCAACGTGTGAGTTTATGTTCATATGTGCATATATGTGGGGATGGAGGGGAGGATGTTATGTGCTTGGGTGTAACTTTATTATTTTTTGTTTTCCATCACATAGGGGACACAAAGTCCCCTATGTGATGATTTTTTGGTGACAGATTCTCTTTATTGAGACATGCAGGGTCTAAAAGTCCCTGCATGTCTCCTTTGTGATCCATTAGATGTATTGAAATGCAAACCGCATTGCAATACATTTTTCCCTGGCTATTCCAGCAAGGAAAGTGACAGCTGTGACCATGGATGCCATAGACATCACCTTCCAGGTCACAGAAAGAAGAGGAGGAGAGTGGATGTTCGCCCGATCTCCTCTCTCCCCTCCACCCGCCAGCACTATCCATGGCACCCAGCAGATGGCCAGTTACATGGCGGAAGTGCATCCCCGGGGGGGGCACCGGAATCTACCCCCCCCCTCGCTGTTTGCTTGTCAGATTTATACGCAATCCCGGTGGCTGCAGCCACTGGATTGTGTATAAAACCCCCTGCTGCTGTCAGGTCCATGCAGACCTGGCAGCAAAAGGGTTAAAAAGATTTGTCAACACCTGTGTTTATATTTTTTACTATTCACATTTGTTTGTGAATGAGTACAGCTTATTTGTACCCCTACTCATTGGCATGGAGGACTGGCATACCCCCCACAACCACCAGGTCAGGGTTGTGGGAAAGAAGACTTTCTAGTGAGTGCTGAAGGGACAGAGCACAGAGTAGACACCACTCTCTGCTCAGAGCTGACTGAGAACTGAGTGATCAGCAGTTATGTGATCAATCAATTCTTTGTCTTAAAGCTGGCAGCAAACAGCTGCAGCAGGGGACACGTGAGAGCTGAGGGGGTGCAAACAGGACACACAGAACATTTTTTGTGTGCCCTTGTGGAAAGCTGCATTTTTCTTATGCAGAAAAACGGAGCTCTCTTAACAAGTGTGAGCTGGCCCTAACAGTTGACTTAAGTACTTCACTAATAAAGAAGAAAAGAAGAATTTACATCTATCTATAAGATGACATCAGAATTATCAGAGAAGTTTTAGTAGCAGACCATTTATATGTTGTATAGATCAGTGAGTGGAGATTTAATATTAAGGACTTATGGTAAGAACACTTTAATCCAGTTTAATAGGATAAGCTTTTTACTGACAACAAAACTGTAATTAATCAATGTAAAAGGAAACTAGATATGTGAAAGGGAGTATGACTTGATTTATGTGGTTTAATCACTGTTAAAAAAAACTGTGCTTTCTTAGCAGTCTCGAATGCCACAAGCTAAGAAGGTATTAGGCTGTCCACATTTAGGAAACTTAAGCAAATGAGATGATTTGTTATAAATAGAATTTAGTTATGACTCAGTGACATACAGAATGGGTAATCGGCCAAATGATCAGATAGAGTAACTGTAACTTGTATTTTACTAAACAGGTACAAAGTTAGCCATAAGCCATAAAAAGCCGTAATGCAAAAGCTTCATGATGGCAAAGCAACAAGCATACTTTGTAGATGAATGAGAGCAAAACATACATATGAAAGCTGCACAAACATTACTCTTCACAGCAGGGTCTCTGTCAATTTTCAATAGGCTGAATGATTAGAGAGAGCCTCTGTAACTTGCAGTTTACTAAAGAGGTGCAATGTTACAAGCAATCAGGGGCAGACTGACAACTCAATGCGTTTGCCTTCTTTGTCTGTTTTAGTTTGTCCAGTGCACATTCTGGTCACCAACATGTTAAGTGGTGGATACCAGGGGCAGACTGACAACTCATGGGGCCCCCGGGCAATAGGGGATCATGGGGCCCCTGTGTCCTTGCCCAAACTCAAAAAAGCCTATGAAAAAGGTACCAGGAGCATCTCATGGGGCCCCCTACTGACCCCGGGCCCTCGGGCAGTGCCCGAGTTTCCAAACGGTCAGTCCGCCCCTGCAAGCAATAATGCAAAACAGATTCAGGATGGCAAAGAAGCATGCATACACTGAAGGAGGGAAGCAGAGAAACTTATCTTCCCTTGGGGGAGTCCAGGAACTCAGGGAGCTGTGGGAAAAAGGGATTAAAGGGGTCGGCTTCTGCATTTGTGCATGGTGAGTAAATGGGGGCACCACTACAACTATAGGAATAATGAAAATGGTAAAAACAGACTGTATCAGCTGAGTATATCATAGTATACTGCCTATAATATATGCATTACGCATCACATTTCATTTACATTGTGTGTGTGTTAACATTTTGAATTCTAAGGATAACAAATTAAAGAATTTTAAATATTTTTTTTAGAACAGGTACATACCATCTCTGATTATTTGAATTATGCATTCAGAAAAAGGTACTTACTACATCTTTTGAATTTAAAAAATATGCACAGCTGGAGTTTATGTCAGTTCCAGAGAATGCTCAGCACGGTTACTTTTCTTACTAAATTACAGTATCTGAGTTTCCTTTCAGAATAATATGCACTGGAATAACCTATGTAGTAGCAGCTTGGCATTTTTTGAAAAGTACATTGTGCACTAGTCTCGAAAAACCTTTTAATGATAATAACACACATAAAAGTTTGAGTGACCTAGAAGTTACATTTAAAAGGAACTTTGTGTTTCACGTATAAAAAGGATGCAGACCTGCATTTGAACAAATGACTCCTTGAGAATTCTTGCACATCTCGTTACTTTGTTTTCGTGTCAGGTCACACGTAGTTGGGTACTGACAAGCTTCTCCAGACCATCCAACTTCACATTGACATTTTCCACAGTCACAAATCCCATGTCCTGGTAAGTATAAACAAACACATTTTCAATGTTTTGAAAATGAATTATTCTTGACTTTATGCTTGTAACATAAAAAAGGAAATTTTACACAACTGGATTTGCTAGAGGGTTTAATTTGTACAAAGGGCTAGTCACTATTGTTGCTTGTGGTCTTGTAGATCTTCCAGCAATACTGCCTTACTATGCCTTGATCTGCATGGTGTCTCTGTGTGGAGGCAGCCATCCTGGTAGAGGCCGGCCTTTTTTTTTCACCATGTCAGAACCCCCAACAAGGAGAAGAGTGAACAGTACGGTAGTGACATCACCAAATCTCACTCCAAATTTCATGAGACTTACAGTCAGAGGCCCAGTATTTTAGATATCACTGCAGAAATACAGCTATAAGACTGTAGGCACATGAGTGCTTTGGCACTCTCCTATAACAGGAGGTGTGCTGCTATTTTCAACAGGAATTCAAGACAAAGGTACATTTTTTAGTGTGCTGCTTTGGAACAATTAACATTTTTATATTTTCCCTTAAACTTAATTTTTTGAGTTTGACTCGACTTTATAGTAGAACTATAGGCAAAAATGTTTTTTTTTTTTATAATATTGGTTAGAGTAAGTGAGGGTTATTTTTCCTGTCAGTTTATGTTTTGCCATCTGTGTCCAGTTGGGGAGATTTACCATTACTTCCTGTCCCATGGCCAGAACAGGAAGTGAGAAATAATCCCCAGAAATTAAGGGAATTGCTTGGGGACCCCCAGGTCAACGGAACTAGTGTCCCCTTGGAAAATTCTCCTTCTATTACTTTTCTGTGGACAACCCAAAACTTGGGTTTTCTTTACTTTCACTTTCGATGATAATAGTAAACAGGACAAATAGAGAGGGTGAATCTCTCTAACGGGAGCACAGACAGCAATAAAAACCTAAGAGGTTTTCTCTTCCATCTCCACTTTATCCAAAACTAAAAAAAAAAAAAGTATTGCCTTTAGTTAAACTTTAAGAGTAATAAATGTCTATATGTGAACTAGGCCATCCACTACAATCAGAGTTTATTCCTTATTCTGAACCCACAAGCACAGCCAACCCACTGGATGATTCTATCAGTTATCCGAGACATACAGTATCTAGAAATAGGAAATCTAAAGTTCTCTCCTTTTACTATCTGTGTAACCTGATAGTGCCAGAGAGGATTCTACCAGTGCTTCCAGCATATGTGGAAGGCAGTAATGGGCAATGTAACTTATATTTACTCTCTCTCACTCGCTTTTCCATGTATTAGAAAGTAGCCTCCGTATCTATTTTATGACTGTAATTCTCCTAAGACATTTGACTTTATTTTATTAACAAAACACATTTTCAACATTTTACTGTTCCAGTTCTTCAAAAACCTGGCAAGGCTATTTTATCTGATACAGGCTAATATGCATAAACTAGATTTGTACAAAAAAGACACATCATATTGCAGTGGACAATAGAAACATTACAGTAAAAGTCCATAATGATTAACGTTTTGGTAGTCACTGGTCAAGCAGCAAGTAGAAATATTGTACCATATAAAAACATTTTCATTATATTCCAGTAGAACATGGCACACAATCATATCCCTAATATTGGGAAGATACTTCAGTTTTACTAAACAGGATGTGACAGTTCCAGGAGCAACATCTCATGAATTGTGTAACATATGGAAATGACACAGATACTTGCAGTTTCAACCAGCAATTCAGTTATAATGGTAACAGGAGCTTATTTCTGACATAAACCATCTGTCTAAATATCTTGTGGATTTCATACCGCTAGGTTAAATAATGAGCAGTGCAGTGTTACATGACCTACTTGATTACTTGATTTTGAGCCGTTTTGAGAGTTACATCTGTAGATGTATGAGCCAAGTAAAACATGTCAGTATCAGACCTTTCATCACATTGTTCTGAACATTTATCTACCTCTAAGTCTGGTTGTTCTCCCTTTTAATTTTCAATCTGTAGTACTTTTGATGGTTGCTATAAATGGTAATGTAAAATTCAACCTTTTTTACTATAAACTGGCAACAAGCTACATTTATATAATCAGAACTTTCCACAGTACTCATCCTAAATCTCCTGTATTTGACACATTTCCACTTTCTCAGCCCTGTGCACAAAGCCTCAGGTCAAAGTATATCAATAATATCCATGGAATAGCTGTAGGTAAGCATAGAATTGACATTACCAATACAGGGAAACTTTGTAATTAACTAAGCTCATTCACATTGTGTCTGCTTTAGGAGACTGATTCATTAGAAAGATTTAAAGTGTTACTAAACCCGCAACAGTAAAATAAGTCTGTATATGCAGTAAAGAATGCTTGTTATACTCTCTGTGGAACCTAAGGGGTTAATCCTCTGCAATGTGTAAAATTGCAATGTCTAAAAAGGCTGTTTGATCCTGACTTCTCTGATCCTCCCCCTCTTCCAGTATCCCCCTCTTATCTCCTGATAAGATATATTGTGTAGAGTCACTCTGCACATGCTCAGTTTGGTGTGTATTGCTAGAGAGTTTTTTTTCTTAGAAGAGTGTGTGTAATCAGCACAGGGCCAATCAGCACTGTCCAGACAGAGGTCAGGGGTTCTGCATCCTGCTTGTTTTACTCACTGTTGAACCTAAGGGGTTAATCCTCTGCAATGTGTAAAATTGCAATGTGAAATGTGTAAAAAGGCTGTTTTATCCTGACTTCTCTGATCCTCCCCCTCTTCCAGTGTCCCCCTCTTATCTCCTGATAAGGCATATTGTGTAGAGTCACTCTGCACATGCTCAGTTTGGTGTGTATTGCTAGAGAGGTTTTTTTTTTTCTTGGAAGAGTGTATGTGATCAGCACAGGGCCAATCAGCACTGTCCAGACAGAGGTCAGGGGTTCTGCATCCTCCTAGATCAGAAAGAAAACTCCTACAAGCTTTAACATGTGTTGTGCTGGACACTGAAGTCACAAGACTGCTCTAACTGCTGATGAGAGAAGGTATTCAGCAGTTTATTTTTACTAAAATAATTGCACTTCCATGTTCTGTGTACTGTGGGAGATCAGATATAGTGAATGCAGGGTTCTGGGTTTAGTAACACTTTATTGCAAGGTAGCCTAACCTCTGATGATATACTACATAAATTGCCAAGTAAAATGATTCTAGAAAATGGAAAATTGTTTACCTGTGCTTACTATAATTTTCCTGGTGCAACCTCAAGTTAGCCTACTGTGAGTCTGCTGTTTCCTTCATAGGACAGCCCTCTAACTAGAAAGTTAGCAAAGGCCAGTGTGCATGGATGAGGTGCAGATCAGTTCCAATACTGAATGAAATCTTACAATATTAAAAAGTTACATTTATATTCACAATATACATATTAATATTAAATCAACTATTAAAAATGTACAGATAAATATATCAAAAATACCTTGGTGTACAATTCATATTCTAAAAAAACATTGTATGATAGCTTGTATGAGCACATAAGAATGATCAGGCAATGCTATAAGTCTACACGCATTTAAGGAAGCAACGTTCACTTCTTCAGGAGATATTGATGTTAATTATGACAAAATATCTACAGAGAGACCATGTTAATAATGTACTGTAATCAAAGGTCAAATACCACCATTTACGCAACTGCAAAAAAGAGCATTCCCTGTTACAAAATGTTATGCGGTAATAAGAATGTATACTTACCAAACAAGTAAATATCAAATGACAGCAGGACCATCACTGGCCGAAACAGAATGCAATGGAGGAGCACCACCATGTCAGTCTTGCCCAGGAGCTGTGGAACGGGCAAGAAACCACACAAAAGGGGGCATACAACAAAAACCACAGAGTAGAACCAGCTAGGTGCAGTGGGTGGCTGGAGACATGTGAAAAAATCATTACCTACATCTTACAATGTGACAAACAACACCTGAAAGTGTGGCCAACCAACCCTATAGAATGGACACAGAGGAATAGGCAATAAGGTGGGTAATATTGTTGATTAATATAAATTCAGATAAAAAATAAACTCAAGAATCCTGACAGTGTGAAAGGACATAGACTCAACAGCAACAACCTCACATTGACTGACACAAGTAAAGAATTAGGGAATTTGAAAAGGGCGCCTGTGACAGAGGCAGCCAAATGATGTCATCTGGCTGGTGCAAGCGCAGTAGTCTTTTGGTGTGGGCGAGATCGCCGTTTCGAAGGACAGACACACCACATGATGCCGATCCTGACCACCACCGGCCACATAGGGAGGCCAGAAATGTAAACACATTAACCCTCTTACTAGTCTTTTAAATTCCTAGCCTACAAGTGTACAGATGTACCCTGACTAGACTCATGAGGGCCAAGATTTAGAATATCAGACTGATATAAGGATGCATCAGAAAAGGAAAATTAGGGTAGGTGCAGCATAGAAACAAGTTTCCATTTTCCTGGAGCACTTCAAATGCATAGGTGTGCAATCACAGGTACAAGTATGTGTGTACCTGTGAAGGAGGGCAGCAGTTTGTCTTGGAGAACATTTGGGTTTGACTGGGGGAACGCAAACCGGCCAATAGATTGTTCTCTTGTACTTGACATTTACCAGGATCCAGAAGGGCCAGATAATGTGGGTTACAGCAAACGTTGTTACATGCCTGTAGGCACCTAAGGCTAAAGTGTAGGTTTTTGGTTTATTTGGGGAGGGGGGATATAGCACCAGACATGGTTATATGTAATGGTGTGTATCCCATTACCGGGGGGTCCCTGCAATACCTCATTCATAACCACTGGATTCATGAACTGCTGCTACTGAGAAACGTTGCGCTAGTCCCTTACCCTCTTCAGCTTTCTCTGCCATTCATATTGCTCAGTCTGGATGAAAAATAATCACTGCAGTGTCCTAGCTACTAGCTGTGTTAGAGGGGTGCAATGTGTAGGGGGGGGGGGCAATGTGTAAAGGGAGAGAGCATTGTGCACAGGAGAAGGGTACCATATGTACTGGGAGAGGGCCAGTCTGTAAAGGGGGGCACAGTGTGTGCATGGGAAAAGGAAAGGAAGTAGTATAAAAAAAGAAGGGGACAGTGTGGACCCCACAAAAATGTAAATACATTCACCTAAGCACCCTTTTGATTTTAAACAGAAGCAATAGTAACAAAGATAAATATTAGTTGTTTTTTTATTTGACTTGCAAGACTTGTAGACGTAAAACCAAACATTTATGAAATGTATTTTGCTAATGGGCTGTGCAGTAATGCAGCATATTAGCAAAAGTGCTAAACTGTTGACATAAAATACTTGTTTTCACTTTTTTCATCCTTTGCTGCAACTTATTGCTGCTAATCACCTACATTCTGTTTGCAGCCACTTTCTGTCTTCATGTATGCACTCCAGTGATAAGGAAAACGACAAACTCTGCTCACAGTGGATGGTTTTAAAAATGTATTTAGATATGAAAGATTAGCCCAAGCACATAAAGCTTCTCAGACATTACCAAGCACCTGCCATCTTCGTCAACACCGTAGACCAGTTGGATTCTAAAAAAAAACTGGGGCACCTTCGGAAGTCTCAGGAAGAGCAGTAATGCAGCATGCACAGTGGCTGCTGTGAATGGTGGGTGTGGCCAAACTGCTAACAGTAGGAGGAGCTTATTGTTAAACAAAACCTGAGGTTCTTGTACTTTTAAAAAACTTTTTATTGCTGTGCCAGAAGTAAGAGTTATACAAACACATATAAACCTGGGCACAATAATAAAAAAAAAAACGAAACACTGCTGTTACATACTTTTGCTCTCTGAGATAGAGGGCAAACACTTTATCTGAGTCGAAGATACTTTTTTAATGGGTAGAAACTTCATTAAAATAGCCAGGGACTGCTTAGTAGGGATGAGACAATGGTTCAGCCTGTTTCTCCATTGGCCCCCTGTTCAGTGGAATGGTTCCTAAGGAAGCAACAGGTGCTGGGCACCTGCAGCATCCCTTGCAACCGCTGCCATCACCAGCACATTGGCTTACATAGCCAGGAATTCCCGGCCATGAAAGCAAAGGAGCGGGAGAGTAGTGACATCACTGGTCATATATGGTCACTGGTCATATTTGGGCAATGACAGTAATGAAAAATGGCCATGTCCATATTTGGTCAATGATGTCACTACTATTCCTGCCTCTTCCCTTTTATAGCAGATGACAGCCCAAGGCTTTACCATTGAGACTGATCATGTGTGCTGGCTCTGTTGGGCTTTTCATTTCACAAGTCGGAAGGTGGTGGGTATCGTGATTGACAATGACTTTACAAGAGACTTTTTTTGGGGACTTGTGAAATATTTTATCTCTAGGTTTTCTAGGGGTCCTATGTACCACTTTCTCATTCATGTAATGGGGTGGTATATGGGGATCCCTTATTTTTAAAGGGGCTTCCAGATTCTGATACCCCCCCCCCACACCTACAGTCCCCCTAAACCACTGAGCCAAGACTGTAGAGAAGAGGCCCTTGTCAAAGCACCATGTTGAGGACAAGTGGCCTGTTATGGTTCAGGAGGAGGGGGGCACACTACCCACTTTCTTGGTATGGATATTTAGGAGACCTTACACAATTTTGTTTGTTTTATTTTTTTACTTAAAATCCATAACAAATGCAAAGGGATTTTCATTCTAGAAGCCGTAGGATAAGTGTAATTTGCTGGAAATTTAAAACCGTTTTTTCATTTGTGAATGTCAGTGCTTTAAAAAAATCAATTGGCCAAATCCCCAGAGTAGTGTCCAATCCCTATACTATTTTTGGACAACCCTTTGCCTTTTTACCCAGAAAACAGGCATTTTTGATTTGACAGATTCAGTTCCTATTAATTTTAATAGGGTTCGGATTCGACATCCGCTGAACCCGGCTCAAACCAAACCCAGGGCAATTTGGTTCATACCCCACTGCTTAGCAACAAGCAAATGTTGAGACAATGAACACTTTGGTGAAAAATATGTAATGTATAATATAGTGTATATCAGGGCTCAAAATTTGAAGTCCTGAGCTACTTGTCAGGCCTTAAGAGTTGCTCACCACCAGTTGTCCTACCCAACCCCTACCCTGCCTCGCCCCTAATCACACCCCTAAGCACACCCTTGTATATTATTTAATGAAATGGCACTGTTAAATGTTTTATGCAGAATAAAGTTACAAAAATATTAACAACAACTTTAACAATAATAACATAAAGCAAAAATAAGAAAAAGGAAAATAAGTGATTTACATCAATAGGGAAACAAAATGACGCACAGTGCGGAGGTCAGCAGTGTGATGCATAGTGCAGGGAGAGGAATGCGGAGTGTGGGTAGTATGTGCAGGAGGAGTAGGAGTGTGGACTGGGGAAAGGAAGGGAAAGGGAAAGGAAAAAGAAGGGAAAAGGGAAGGGGAAAAGGAAGGGGAAAGGGAAAGGAAGGGGAAAGGAAAGGTCACATGGATAGTTTGTGGCTCACTGGCTCAGTCAGAAGCTTGATAGGCCTGCCAGCTGCTCTGTGTACAATTTCCCACCCACACATTCCCCAGGCACAGGGGAGAGGCAGAGCAGATACAGCCTCTCTCCTCTCCTATTGATGCGGAGGATGGGGGGAGGGGCTGGGCACTGAAGAGCACACAGGGGGGGCCCGGAAAGAAAGGGAAATCTTATTGTCAGTGGGGAGTGATCAGTGTGGCGGTGGGGACAGTTACAAGCATCAATCAACCTGTATGGCTTTCAGTGAAGAAGCCGGAAGCTGCTTTTCTTCCTCTTCCTCCCACGGCTTCATTGAAAGCCATACAGGGAGATCAGTGCTTGTAACCGCACCCCACCACACCAATTACCCAAATTGGTAGTGACATGCTTCCGCATGGTAGTGACAGGAGAGAGAACCTGGAGGGAGAGAGAACACAGCACGAACCTCCTTCCAGCTCTCTCCTTCTTTCTAGCTCAATGTTGACAGTGGTAGTAATGCTGCGGTCAATAATGCTGTCAGATTGAAGCTGCAGAAAGACTCCACATGGTGCCCCCCCACCTCACATGATACAACCCCGCCCTGGGCAGGCGCCCTTCCCACCCACCCCTAGTCTTGGCCCAGCTTGCCCCCTTGTTATTTCCACTCGCCAAATGCGAGAAGGTGAGTGGAAATTTTGAGGACTGCTGTATGTAGTGCAGGAGTCTGTAAGGCAGAGTGCAGGGGCCAGAGATGTGCAATGCACAGACTGCATTAATCCATTTATGGAAACAAATACATACAATGTTTCAACCGCTGTATGGAAGGACAGTCCCAGAACTGTCATTAATAGTCTATTTCTGACAGTTCTATGACATTCCCTCCATACAGCGGTTGAAACAGCTGTATGGAGTGAATGTCCCAGAACTGTCAGAAATAGACTATTTCTGACAGTTCTGGGACTGTCCTTCCATACAGCGGTTGAAACATTGTATGTATTTGTTTCCATAAATGGATCCATTTATGGAAACAAATACATACAATGTTTCAACCGCTGTATGGAAGGACAGTCCCAGAACTGTCATTAATAGTCTATTTCTGACAGTTCCATGACATTCCCTCCATACAGCGGTTGAAACAGCTGTATGGAGTGATTGTCCCAGAACTGTCAGAAATAGTCTATTTCTGACAGTTCTGGGACATTCACTCCATACAGCTGTTTCAACCGCTGTATGGAGGGAATGTCATGTAACTGTCAGAGTCCCAGAACTGTCATTAATAGTCTATTTCTGACAGTTCCATGACATTCCCTCCATACAGCGGTTGAAACAGCTGTATGGAGTGAATGTCCCAGAACTGTCAGAAATAGACTATTTATGACAGTTCTGGGACATTCACTCCATACAGCGGTTGAAACATTGTATCTATTTTTTTCCATAAATGACATTCTGCAGATACACTTAGAGGAGCGCTGCAGATACACTTTTTGCCGGCTTGGAATTATTCTTATTTTCATCCTACTTCTTCTTCTTCTTCTTCTGAGGATGAGGATGAGGATGAAGAAGAAGAAGAAGAAGAAGAAGTTGGATGAAAATAAGATTAATTCCAAGCCGGCAAAAAGTGTATGTGCAGAGCTCCTCTAAGTGTATCTGCAGAGCTCCTCTAAGTGTATCTGCAGAATAGAGGAACTCTGCACATACACTTTTTGCCGGCTTGCAATTATTCTTATTTTCATCCTACTTCTTCTTCTTCTTCTTCTTCTTCTTCTTCTTCTTCTTCATCCTCTTCTTCTTCTTCTGAGGATGAGGATAAAGAAGAAGAAGAAGAAGAAGAAGTAGGATGAAAATAAGATTAATTCCAAACAGGCAAAAAGTGTATGTGCAGAGCTCCTCTAAGTGTATCTGCAGAATAGAGGAACTCTGCACATACACTTTTTGCCGGCTTGGAATTATTCTTATTTTCATCCTACTGCTTCTTCTTCTTCTTCATCCTCATCCTCATCCTCAGAAGAAGAGGATGAGGATGAGGATGAAGAAGAAGAAGAAGAAGAAGAAGAAGAAGTAGGATGAAAAGAAGAATAATTCCAAGCCGGCAAAAAGTGTATGTGCAGAGTTCCTCATTTTTCTGACAGTTCTCTCACAGCTTCTTCACATGTACAGCGGTTGAAACATCTGTATCCTAAATGGAAACTAATAGATACAAATTGTATCTATTAGTTTCCATTTAGGATACAGATGTTTCAACCGCTGTACATGTGAAGAAGCTGTGAGAGAACTGTCAGAAATAGAGGAACTCTGCACATACACTTTTTGCCGGCTTGGAATTATTCTTCTTTTCATCCTACTTCTTCTTCTTCTTCTTCATCCTCATCCTCTTCTTCTGAGGATGAAGATGAAGAAGAAGAAGAAGTAGGATGAAAAGAAGAATAATTCCAAGCCGGCAAAAAGTGTATGTGCAGAGTTCCTCTATTTCTGACAGTTCTCTCACAGCTTCTTCACATGAACAGTGGTTGAAACATCTGTATCCTAAATGTAAACTAATAGATACAATGTTTCAACCGCTAAACATGTGTTCCTTCTGTCAGAGAACTGTCAGAAATAGCGGAGCTCACTGCAGGGACACTTTTGCCGGCTGATCGGGAAATGTTCGATTCGCGCACCCGAAGTAGGCAAAATTTCGGTTTCGCCGCGAATCGAATATTTCCTGAAATTCGACTCGAATTCCGGTTCGCCTGGTTCGATTCGCTCATCTCTAATCATAATACCTTCTATGGAAAGTATTACTGCTTAGCAAAGCTATTTCATAAAAGGGAAAGATGCTATACATATG
Organism: Staurois parvus; assembly: GCF_062004578.1. Taxonomy (NCBI): domain Eukaryota; kingdom Metazoa; phylum Chordata; class Amphibia; order Anura; family Ranidae; genus Staurois; species Staurois parvus. The sequence goes on along the minus strand of NW_028318029.1, from coordinate 1,559,837 downwards.
ATGTTTGATGGACAGGAACATATGTATGCTGATGTACCAATGATGTAACCCTTAGCTATATATTTAAAAGATAGTATAGCTTAAGAACATATCAATGTATAATCACTAAACTATATATGTATCAGTGTTAGAGTCGTATACTGAATATACACAGAAAATACGTAATGTAATAGTAAGTCACTTCTAATAACCTTGACATAACTACCAAATACTTCTATGCCTAAATATAATATACTCAACCTTCAACTGGTATATACTATTTCAGCTTAACTTGTATATCTTTTGGTCTCAGCTATAATTGAAGAATAGTAAATACTACCATTTGTCAAAGACCACTTACACATATTAATATTAATTATGACTAATCATAAAAACCAAATATTTTGCAAGCTTGCCATCAATATAAATGCCGAATCATAATTTAGATTTAACACTGTATATCTGCAGTGTGAGATCATTTAAACATTTAAGGTATTACTGCCTCTAACAGTTAGTCTCATGAGATTTGGAGTAAGATTTGGTTATGTCACTATTGTGCTGCTCACTGTTCTCTGCTGGGGGCTCTGACATGAAGAAGCTGAGCCTTGTGCCTCTGCCAAGATGGTCACCTACACACAGCAACACAGTGCAGAAAAAGGTATGATAAATCAATAATGTGAAAAAGATCAGCTGCAGGAAACCTACAAGCAATACTGGTAACGGTGTCATTACTTTCTACCTTCTTTTGTAGGGCACACCTTTCAAAGTTTAATTCCTCTTTAACAGTTGTGAATAAGAAAGCGGTAGAAATTGATATTAGATGTTTTAACTAAATAAAGGATCCCTTTTTCAGGCAAACACAACCTCACAATGTCACCCATATAATATTAACATACAGTATATGTGTTATGCTGTAGCAAGATTTCTAATGTAATAACAAGGTGGAGTATTCCAGTATCCCTATCCTAAAAATCTGTAAAAATGATGCAGCGCTATGATTAATACAAAATGAAACCAATTAAAATGTCCTAAATGTTAAATAAATCATAAAAGCGTGACAGTCTATGTAATGTGAATGACATAGAATCTTCAATCCAGTGGTGGTGCTCCCAGTGATAAAGCAAGAATTGCACACTCACCAGAAGCGTAATAAAATTACGCGGTGTATATATCAACAAAGGTCACCTTCATAGGTCTGGGTCCAGGCTGGAACATGAGATGATTCCCCCTCCAGGAATATGGGTATGAGCCCTCAAGGGATGTGAATGGATTCAGCAAGCCAGAGGTCCCTTTAAGGGATAGGTGGGTATGGATGCCTGTATACAGGTGCTTCCCTCTCTGGATGGATGGACTGGAGACTGGATTGCGGCAAGGCTCTAAAAATGATAAAGCTCCCTGCAGGAGACCAAGGAGAGTGCCCAGAGTGTAGTAGTTCAAATAAATAATTTATTAGATCAAAGTGACATAAGGTACATGATCAATAAAACACGACAGCGTCAGGTGTAATGAAAGACTGACCCTCCAGAAATAAAGATGGCTGCCGGGCCTCCACGTGGCACCCGCGTCGTGACGTCACAACATCCTAGGCTCCTCCTAAACTGGATTGAAGATTCTATGTCATTCACATTACATAGACTGTCACGCTTTTACGATTTATTTAACATTTAGGACATTTTAATTGGTTTCATTTCATATTAATCATAGCGCTGCACCATTTTTACATATTTAAAAAGGTTTTATTTGGTTTCCTTGTGTGCTCAGCCGCTTATTCTAAGAGCGCTCACTTTTATTATTATTTGTTGTATCCTAAAAATCTATTTGACTCATATTTTTGGAAATTATTTCAAATATCCCTGATGTATATACTGTGTATACATCAAATGGACCTAATAAAATGGCATTATTCTCCAATATTCCCCTGCATCCACCTTTTTGTGTTTTACACTTACGTTCCATGAACTGTACCTTACTAAAATAAAGTAAAAAAAAAAACATACTGATGAACATGAAAAAAAAAATCTTTTCATTGATCTGCCACAATTGAAAAGAAATGAAGAAAAAAACAAAGCAAAAGATAATTTAGGAGTGCTAACAAGATAGTCACATAGAAATAGGGTATAAAAATAGATCATTAATTTTACTTAAGCTGTTTGCACAGGAAATTGTGCAAAGCTTGCACAATCTGCAAAAAAAAGCCCATGCTGTTAAAACAGAATTCAGGAGGATCTCCAGAAGACAAAGATAAATTAACTTCATCTATCCACACAACTGTGAAAGGTAGCTCTTTATTAATGACATACAATTTAAAAATCTAATTTTCAAATGATTCTTATACAAAATGCTGCAACAGCAGAATGCAAAAATGTTTACCTTAAGCCTGAATTCACACTTGATAATTTTTCCCTATGTCTAATTATATAGAATCTCATTCTTTCTAATTGTTCCTGTTCACACTTGTACACTCAGTCGCCCTAAGCTCTATGCTCCATACTCAAAAAAGTACATGAGCTTTTTTTTTTTTAGTAAATTCAGACATTTTTTGATCCCAAGTGGGAACACCTATAAACATGCTTTTGACCTGAGGAATTCCTCTGCTCCTACAGAACTGCTGTCCTCCCCTTGCCAAGGGCAGGAAACAAAGTCCTGATGAGTGATCCCTGTGCACAAGCACTTGTAAAACACTTGGAATTTGATTTTAAAATATTTGTAAAATGCCTAAAGAAACATTTCAAAGTCGCCAGCTCTGCTCTGCTCAGGTGTGCAGGCTAAGTCTCATCATTGTGTAGCAAAAATCAGGTAATCTTAATAATCTGAAGAAAATCTGATGATGTAGACACTACGACACTGCCCCAGGAATTTATACACCAACATACAGTATGTACTATATATTTAAAGACTAACTTTAGGCCAAGAGTGGGGAAAATGTAAAATTTCTGCCACGTTTTTGTTTCCCTTCATTATCTATACCTCCCACACAGGGGCGGACTGACCATTTGGAAACGAGGGCCCGGGGTCAGTAGGGGCCCCATGAGATGCCCCTGGTACCATTTTCAAAGGCTTTTTTGAGTTTGGGCAAGGACACAGGGGCCCCATGATCCCCTATTGCCCGGGGGCCCCATGAGTTGTCAGTCCACCCCTGCTCCCACACCATTATCGATACCTCCCATACCTCATATGCCTTTGGTTGGTGCACAGCCTGCGGTTATACCAAATAAACTAAATAATAGAAAATGGCCAGCACTCCATCAACTTTGAAGATTAACAAAACGTCAGACTACCAACTTCCTCTTGACATGGATCGTCTGTAAATTGTGATGAATTTACTGTTGGAGTGCTGTTCATCTCCTGTTATTAGGTTTTTATTTTGGTCTAGACCTGCAATGGGAAGAGTTTCTCTTTTTTCCTGTCTCTTTGAAGCAGCAATATAAATACAGCTAGGCGTTCTAACCCTGTTTTTTTCTTTACTGAATTCCCATTAGAGAGACTTCCTAGCTCTTCCTACCCTGCAAGGAAGTGAGGAGAAATATGCTGATTGTGGGGATACAGTCAGCAAAAAAACCTGACAAAGTGGTTAACTCTTCAATGGGTTTTACATGTTAGTTTTAAAGTTATGCCTGTATGTAAAGGCATAATTTTTGTTTTTGTGTTGAATAAATTGAGGAAGGGTTAGACTTCTTCCAAGTTTTTAATTTTGCCTGTGTCTCTACTGAGGTGATTCACCCCTCTATTTGTCCTGGTGACCGTTGTCACTGAGATAGACTGTACGAGTAAATCCCAAAAGTTTAGAGTTGTAACAGCATGAGGTGCAGATAAATCACCCAATTGGGACAAATGTTCTGGTAACTATTGGGCAGCACAATGGCTGAATGGTTAGCACTTCTGCCTGCTCGGGTTGTTGGTTTGATTCCCAACCACCTTCCTGGAGTTTGCATGTCCTCCTTATGCCTGCGTAGATTTCCTCCCACACTTCAAAGATATACTAGTAGGTTAATTGGTTCCTGTCAAAAGTGGCCCTAGTATGTGTATGTATGAATGTGAGTTAGGGACCTTAGATTGTACGCTCCTTGAGGGTTAGGGACTGATGTGAATGTACAATATATATGTAAAGCACTTCGTAAATTGAAGGTACTATATAAGTACCTACCTGAAATAAAATGGTGATTTCCTTCTTACTTCCTGTTGCATATCTATGACAGGAAGTGAAGGAATATATCCTGAGCAGGGCACAGGCAAAACATTACCTGGCATTTTAGACCTTCCCTTCTCTAAAACAAAAATTATTGCCTTTAATACACTTTATTTATTTAACAGGTGATTATTGCAACTTGCACAGTGTAATCTCTAATTTTGCTATTAATCAAACAGGAGTTTTGTTCATTTATTTTTTTTTATATTCAAATATTTTTATTAAAGGATTTTCAACATACAAAGCAATGTACGTTAACGTGAAAAAAAGGTTCACATTCAGATATAACATTTGGTACATGTAAGAAGGGTCCCCACCAATTGGCTGGGGAGGCTGTGGACTCGCGTCGCGCTTACATGAGAGGTATGTTCAGAATAAAGTGAACCATGTTGGAGTAGAATTGTGGTTTATATTGGAGAGGGGCAGTGGGGGAAAAAAAAAAGGGGGGGGGGGGGAAAGAAGGCACCAGTCAGACGTTTAGGTCAGAGAATGGAGTTATTTTGTAGTCATCATTTTATGGAGCAATTGGAGTTTTGTAACCATCGAGACCATTGAAATTGGAATTTCTGGTGTGAAGAATTATGGAAAGCTGTTCTTCTTTCCATCTCACATTGGAGGTTAAGGTCAGATAGGAGAGCTGTCAGAGAGGGAGTTTTCGTGGATTTCCACAGTTTAGTGATATTGATTTAGCCGCTGCTAATATGTGGATAATGATGGTACGTGTGTCTGTAGGGAATTTGTCTAGTCCTACGTGTAGGAGAGCAAGGGAGGGGTTTGGGGTCACAGGGACTCCTGTGATTGAAGAGGTCAGTTGAAAGACTTTATTCCAGTAGGATTTGAGGGATTTACAGGACCATAGTAAATGTATTGTTGATCCTGTTTCTCCACAATGTCTCCAGCATGTAGGTGAGTGTTGAGGGTAATATAGTGCGAGTTTAACAGGCATTAAGTACCACTGGTGTAAAATTTTCATATATGTTTCCCAATGGGAACTACATTTAGAGGCTTTATATGTGATGTTAAAAGTTCTTTCCCAGGTGTGACGGCTTATTGGCTGAGGGAGAATTTTCCCCCATTTGGTTAGAGAGGTAGTGTGAAGTGTAAACTGTGTTTTGGTTATGAGCGTGTAGAAGGTCGAGATTCCTTTCTTTCGATATTGTGTCTTAAGAAAGAATTGATGTGCGGTAGCAGGGATTGTGAGTTCGAGCGGTATAGTCATTTTGTGTAGAGAGTGAGCTATTCACATGTAAGTAAAGTGTTCCTTGTCAGGAAGGTGGAATTTCTCTTGGAGAGTGGAAAATGAGTCTAAATTGTGGTTTGTGCATATGTCTCGAATATGGGAAATGCCTCGATTCTCCCATTGCATCAGATTTATATAGGGAATAATTAAGTGTAAGGTGGAAAGTGGTGTAAGGATTCGTTTAGTATCTGTATCTGGTTTGTTGGAACTTAGGAAGTCATACCAGGCGTGTAGTGAGGCTTGTATGCAAGGATGCTTAGATAAAAGCTGAGTTTGGAACATTTGAGGTAAGAACAACATTTTATCAAGTATGTGTGGTATTTGTGAAGGAGTTTCCATGGTAGTCCACGTTTTTTGATTGGTAGGGTGCCACCAGAAAAAGAGCTTGTCAAGAAGGGTAGTATTGTAGTATGATTTTATGTGCGGAAGGCCCGCTCCTCCCTTAGAGGCTGGACGTATTAGGAGGTTTGTGGAGCATCTTGGTTTTTTTGAGTTCCATATGAATTTGGCTATTAGCGCCTGGAGTTTGGAAAAGAAGATGCTGGGGATGGGAATGGAGAGTGTGCGGAATATATAAAGTATTTTGGGTAATATGCACATTTTTAGGGTTGCTACCTTTCCCAATGTTGACAAAGTTGATGTACGTAGATTTTTCAGTTCTTGTGGGATGGTTTCGAGTAGTAGTTTGTGGTTGGCAGCATATAATTGGGAAGTTGTGGCGGTGAGTTTGATCCCAAGATAAGGAATGCTGTGGTGTTCCCAGGAGAAAGGGAAATGTTTAGTCAGCGTATCCTAGATAGTCATAGGTGTATAGAGATTTAGGATAGAGGATTTGGGCTCATTAAGCTTATAGTAAGAGACTTCTGCATAGTTCTTGAGATGCGTACATATCGATTGGAGCGATTTATAGGGGTTGGTAATCATTAGGATGATCGTCTGCAAAAAGGCTGATTTTATGTTCTTTTTTAAGGTGGGTAATTCCCATGAAAGTTGGGTCATCTTTGAGTTTAGATGCTAACGGATCGATGAGTAGGTTAAAAATTATGGGGGATAGGGGGCAGCCCTGTCTCGTGCCGTTGGATATGAGAAAGGGTTGTGAAAGAGTGCCGTTAGTTAAAACTTTAGCAGACGGGTTGGAGTAGAGGGATAGGATTGCCGATAACATCTAATCTGTAATTCCAAATTTTTGGAGTGTAAGTTGCATGAATTGCCAGTGAATTCGGTCAAATGCTTTTTCAGCATCTAGAGACAAAAGTAATGAGGGTTGCCTAGTGGACTCAAGATTATATAAGAGGGATATGATTTGTCTAGTTGCATCTGGAGCTTGTCGACCAGGGATAAATCCCACTTGGTCAGGGTGGATTAACGTAGGTAGGAAAGGGAGCAATCTTTGGGCAATTATTTTGGCGTACAGTTTTATGTCTGTGTTCAGAAGTGAAATGGGTCGGTAGTTCTGGACTAATTGGGGATCTTTACCAGGTTTTGGGAGGAGAAAGAGGAAAGTAAAAGAAAATAAAAAAGAACTTGCGAAGAAAGCAAGTAACCGGAGTAGCTCAGTGTGCTACTTCAGAACTGGGGGGTGTGAACAGGCTTTGACCGTGAAGCAGGTCATGCCAAACATTTTATTTATTTATTTATCGAGTTTATAAAGCGCCAAAGGGTTTGCTCAGCGCTGTACAATAGAGGGGGGGACAATACATGAAACAGTACAGTAACATCAAACAGCACACAAGGGGTAAGAGGGCCCTGCTCTTTCGAGCTTACAATCTAGGAGGGAGGGGGTAGAGGTACAGGAGGAAAAGGCTGTGGGGGATGGAGTGGTAGGAGGAGGGAAGGGCAGCGGCTGTTAGGTGAGGGTGGGGTAGGCTTCCCGGAAGAGGTGGGTTTTCAGGGAGTGCCTGAAGGTGAGGAGGGAAGGTGACAGTCTGATGGATTGGGGTAGTGAGTTCCAGAGGATGGGGGAGGACCTGGAGAAGTCTTGCAGTCGTGCGTGGGAGGAGGAGACCAGGGAGCAAGATAGAAGGAGGTCCTGTGAAGAGCGAAGGGTACGGGTAGGGTGGTACCTGGGAATCAGGTCGGTGAGGTAGTTAGGGGCAGTCTTGTGAATGGCCTTATAGGTCAGAGTGAGCAGTTTGAATTTAATGCGTTGGGCAATGGGGAGCCAGTGGAGGGAGAGGCAGAGGGGGGTGGCAGAGGTGGAGCGGCTGGTGAGGTGGATGAGTCTGGCAGCTGAGTTCAGGATGGTCTGAAGCGGGGAGAGTTTGCACTGGGGTAGGCCGGTGAGGAGGGAGTTGCAGTAGTCAAGGCGTGAGATAATCAGGGAGTGAACGAGTAGTTTAGTGGTGTCTGGGGTAAGTATGACCATTTTCTAAACTGGGCCGATCACCAGAGGATAGCAAATCAGGGTATAACAACTGAGATGAAGTATAGGTGGTGTGCAGGAGGTGTGCCGTTTTAGGATTCTTCTGTCTCCATATATTGGACGTTAGAAGGTGTAGGTTGCTGTGTATTCGGGGGTAGAATATTCAAAGCCTTAAGTAAGTCTAGGACTGCTTCAAGGGTTTTGATTGTGTAGATTCTACTGTGTTGTTTCACGGTTAATTTGGTTGGGAAACCCCATTGATAGCCTATGCTGTGGTTTCTGCGGGCTTTGGTGATAGTGATCATCTTTTTTCGGTTAAGAAGCGTGGCTTTTGATAGATCTGTGAAAAGTCGAATATTTGCATGAGATGACAGGAGCGAAGGTGGGTTTCTGGCTGCCAACATGACTTTTTCTTTTATGTGGTAGAAATGAATACGAGCCAGGACATCTCTTGGGATAGATGCTGACAGGAATGAGGGTTTTGTTAGTCATTGGGCTCGGTCTATAGCAAGCTCCAGGTCAGAGAGGGATGGGATGAGATGCTTTATATATTGTTGTTTATATGATAAAAGTGCCTCATTAGTGACGGATTCGGGGATACCTCTGAACTTTATGTTGTTACATCTTGAACGATCTTCCAGATCGGCTAATTTCAAATTGAGTTGTTCAATGTCAGATGTGTGATCTGCGTATGTGTCTATAAAATCATTGTGTGCCATAATTACTTCTCCCATTCTGGATTTAATATGGTGCAATCTGTGTTCTTGTTGTTTAACCACGGTAGTAATTTGGGTTAAGGACGATGATAAATCATTATGGAGGGTATGTCTGGGCGATAAGAGCATGTTTTTCATGCAAAGCTCAGTAATTGGTTGATCTGTTGCAGGGAATGTGTCAATTGTTGGCAGGTCAGTGTGAGGTTGAGGTGATGGATGACTGAGGGCCTGGTAGGCAGAGGACTGCTCAGGGTTTAGACGTGGTCTGGACTTGGCCGGGCTGCTCATGGTGGGAGACATAGGGGGAGATTACTCACCAGGGTCCCCTGGGTACAGCAGGTGCAGCAATCTGGGGTCGGTCTGCTGGGCCGTGTAGTCCCTCTCATGGCCCACGCTATTCTGAGTGGTGCTGCCGCCAGCGCCATCTTGGATCCCTGAGGTGATAGCAGGGAAGAATTGGGTGAGCTTTACCGGTTGTCCCAGGGTTTTTCTCCTGCGGGGCATAGCTGGGGAGGTCTGCACAATACTCCTGCTAGTCGCTGTGGGGTTTATATCCCCTGGGGCCGCTGTGTGCCGCAATCGTACTGGCGGGTGGACGGAGCGGTCAGAGAAGCGCGTCCATCCAGGAGCCGGCCGCGCATGCGCCCATTTATTTTTTTTTATCTGGCTGAAGGTCACATGCAGTGAAAAAAAACATTAGTTTGTAATTTCAAAAGTCAGAAAAATTAGTCATGAAAACACAAGTTATTAATTTTTCCACTTATTTTTTAGCTAATGTAGTGCTGACTCCCTAGCAAGCTGAAGGAAATAATTGGATTATCTTACCTTTCTGGTGGATACCTGCCCTGTTCTTGGATTCAGGAACTCTTTTTACCATTTTCTTGCAGTTCTCAAAGTGGGGATAGGGTATAGGGATTTAGCATAACCCCCCCCCAAAAAAAAAAAAAAAACAACAACATGTGAAGACAAACTTACTGAATTAGCAGTAGATCCTATATAGAGACTTCTAAAATAAATTCTGATAGACAGGACTGCCAGAAAAATAAGCAGTCACTGTGTTTTCTGTCTCCTGAATTTGACTTCTGCCCTTCTGTAGGTAGACAAATATACCATGGACAAAGATCCTTCTTTCAAGGTTCAGATGGCAGTTCCTACTTACTGTAGCTACTGTGCAACCATCTTCTGTCTTCAGGTAAGAGTATCTCTGTTTAGCCCTGCTCCCTTCAGGCATGCACCTCAACAAATGGCTTAGTATGCAAGGCCCTCAGCACATTGTTCATGGTTAGGCTGGGCCCTGACAGCTGTTCTTCACATAGGCCTCTTCCCATGGAGAAGTCCCAAGCTGAAGCAATCAACCCACCAGGTTTACTGAAAATCTTCAGAACCCAGAAAAAAGTAAATAACAGCTCAGGCTGGTGACAGCCTAGAAGTAACACATTCTAAATGTATTAGATACACAACTGCACTAATAAATGACAGAGCAATACATTTTAACCACTTTCACACCTGTTCACCCACTGAGGACCAAGCGCAATTGTTACATTTCTGCTATGGAACCGTTTAGTTGGCAACAATTTTGTCATTACTAAAGATATAGCATATATATATATATATATATATATATATATATATATACATACACATATATTGTTTTTTAAGGATAAACAAGGCTTTCTTTTCATGATATTATCTTGCAACAATGATTTTTGTTCGCAGTCCTTAGACAATAAAATGCAACAAAACAAAACACACATTATCTTTTTTTTGAGCCCTGTTAGTTGAAAAATAAATAGTGCTCATTTTATTCTGTAATTTGTCCTCTTTAAAATTACATTAAAATTATGAATCTGGTACAAAATATTGCTAAGTTATTTACAAATGATTGATACGTTTGCTAATTTGAATTTAATTAATATGTTAATAGATCATTTTATAAGAATGTTTTTAATATATTTTATCCTTTGTGATTAACCTGATTACTGTAGATGATCTGATGGTATTTTTTAGTCTATTAGAATTCTAGATTTGCCTAATACAGTGTGTGGTGTTTTATACTATTTAGTTGCATAGAACCATACTCTAACTCTAACTCAAACTCATTTAATGGTAATATTTTCATTGATCAAATTTTGTAATTTTTATTGGCTAATTTATTTGATCAACACGATTCTTCAATTAGATTTGTTAACTTCACAGAATATTAGCTGTATCTAATAGGTAGGATTGTTACATGTTTTTTGTAAACTACTTGAAGTTAAAAATTTATTTACCTATAAATATTTTATAGACTAATTGATTTGGTTTATTGGTTTATTACAAGTTGCTGCTTCATTAATTCATAGGTTAATAGTTGCTTGATTTATGCTTGATTTTGAAATAAGAGTCTGGAGAACAATTCCAGATATTACAGTTCATCCAGGTCACAAATATTCACAAAGATGTTAACGGGGCTATTGCTGAACAACATAATTTATTTATTGTTCTGTACGTGTTTTGTGTCATAATTCATATTTTATTTTTGGGCTGATATGCATGTCTATGCATTGCTACATAAAAAAATTGCATATCATGGTCTCATTTATCCTGAAATCAGTATTAATTAGGCAAACATATTTTATATATAAAATATGTCTCCTCCTCCCATGCCCGCCTCCAGGACTTCTCCAGGGTGTCACCCATCCTCTGGAACTCCCTGCCCCAACCCATCAGATCACCTACTCTCCTCTCCTTTAGGCGCACCCTGAAAACCCACCTCTTCAGGGAAGCCTACCCCACCCCCTGCTAACTTGCCGACCTCCTCCACTCTTCCTACCACTCCATCCCCCACAGCTATCTCCTCCTGTGCCACCATCCCCTCCCTCCTAGATTGTAAGCTCGAAAGAGCAGGGTCCTCGATCCCCTCATGTTTTGCATTATATTGTATTTGTTCTGTCCCCCATTGTAATGTACAGCGCTGAGCGAACTATTGGCGCTTTATAAATACTATATAATAATATATAAACTTGCAAACATTAACATAATTATACTGAAAATGCAATTTTGGTCTTGGCTTGTACCAGCGTTACAGGAACCCCAGTAAGCAAAAGGGTTTTATTTTATTTAGAGCATGCTGCTCCTATATTTCTCTCAAGAAGGAATCCTTTGAATGCTTTGCAAATGCTTTTTCATGGTTCACATTGAAAATGCATCCCCTGGTTTTGTTTTCTTAATACAGTATATAAGCTACCAGAATACTGAAAATATATGGTTTCAGTGGCAAGATTTGCAACTACTATCACATTTATGTACACATTAAGGGGTGCTTTTAAAAAACAGCAGGACAGCCATGCTGGAGCTATAAAGGTTTGCATATTTTTAAAGCAGCAATTTTCTCTACAAATGTCCATTGTGTTTTGCTGGTTTTGGGACTTTAAAGCTAGCAGAGTGCAATGAAACTGAAAGAACTGAAAGAGGGATAGAAGGGAGGAAGGAGTGCTTTCTGCCTCATTAAGCAGAGATATCTCTGCAAAGTACCATAGGCTTAATGCTGTGGCCTACATTGAGCCTGGGTTCACACTTCTGCGGTGTGGTATATCACATGTGATTCGCACAGGAACCACACTGCATTCCTGTGCAAATCACATGTGAATTGTGTGCGGAGCGTTTGGAGCCATACATTTTGTATGGCTCAATCACACCGCATCCGTATCAAAAAGGTGCAGGACCCTTTTTTTGGTCCGCACTAGAATTCACACCCATACAATTCGATTCTTCACATCGCACCTCGTTTTGCAGACCAATTTTGGGGTTGTTGTTAACTTAACACAAACCTGCAGCGGTTTGCATGAACAGGGTTCGATTGTGATGTGGTGAGGAATAAAAAATGTGGTGAATTCCGCACCGCATCAGTGTGAACCTAGGCTTAAGCCTCTTACACACGATAACAATATCGGACAAATGAAAATGTCTGTTTTTTGGGGGTTTTTTTGCATGATAGTCTCGTATCGAAAATGAAGAGGTTACTAAAGTTACAAAAATTCTTGTATGACAGAATACAACTTTGGAAATGATGTAATGTATTGTATTGTAATGTTTTCGAGCCTGCGTGGTCTTTGTCACTTGATTTTTTACAGACAAATACTGTACTGATCAAATGAAAATCGTTCGTTCTGTTATCATACAAGAAATTTCCGTGCTTGTTCCTTCAGATAGTTTTGCATGAACTGTCATGAACGGCTCTTAAAAATGCTGTGTACTAACGATCACATTATCGGACGATCGCTTCGAAAGCGGTATTTTTCGTCCATCATGTATACTATGCTTTAGGAATGGGCAGCAAATGAAGGCTGTGGTGCTGAGAAATACTGTGGAGAACAATAGAGAGCAAAAAGTGATATCTCTGCCCCTGAATTCTGAATTAAATGGGCCATAAAGTGGAAGAACCTTGGCTGCCATATGTGGCATCAGTGTTAGATATTTATCAAAAGGACTTTTGTTTGAGCACCTATAGCTTGTACTGAACATAAATGATACCGCTCCTAGGGCTTTTGTCATCAAAAACGCGTCTCCATAGACACACAGGTTGGGAGTGAGAATGTAGCATGTGTCCCCTAGCAAACGGCTTGCTATGGGGACACACAAAGTAGTGGAGCAGCCAGGATTGCCGGCGGGGGACCTGAGAAGAGGATCAGAGTCACTCTGTGCAATACCATTTTACAGAGCATGTGAGTAGAACATGTTTGTTATTTAATTTTTTTTTTTAAATCTGTCTTTAGTTACACTTTAAAGGAAAAATGTAGGTAAATAACCATGCAATAAAATGATATCTTCATAATTATTCCTGTCTCTGCTTTTGCTTTTTAATTCACTTATAAAAGAAAGTGGGCTGCTATTAAGAGGTACTGTATCCAATATAAATGCGTAGATAATACAGACAGAGTAAAAATTAAACCTTTTAGAGAAGATGAGGCTTGGTAAATTGAAAATAACAAATCATTTTTAATAATTCCACATTAAGTGTATTAAAAATGTACAATGTGACAGAGTGCCCAAATATTTGTTATATTCCCAATCCAGCATTCATTAGCTGCCTGCCTAATAAGAAGACAGTTTTCTAAATAGTCACATGACTCAGCATAGTATCATGAGAGGTTTCGCTAAATTGGCTAATGAGGCAGTAGAACAGAGATTTCTCAATGCGTTTCTTGTATGTAAAGTTGGAATCTTTAGGAGAACAATTGAAACCGTTTTTAAACTAAACATAAAACAATTGTGTAAATAGTAAGCATAAATGTTATTTCAACAATATTCATAATTCCACATAACATTAGTTACATACTTTAGTGGCTGTTGACTTTGATAAAGTAAGGCCACTAAAAGGCATCCGCAGGGTGAACACCATGGGAAAGAGATTCCTGGCTGCCAGAGTCAGATGTAACCCGTCTTGGTCCTACCTAGGAGTTGGGTATCATTTTAAAAACAGCCTCATTTGTGCTCTCAAAGAAGCAGGAATCAATCTTGAGGAACACGTTAAGAAATCTTCACTCTACTACCTCATTAGCCAACGTAGAGAAACTTCTCTTGATACAATGTTGAGTCATGTGACTATTTAGACAGACAGCTAATAGGTGTTGGATAGGGAAGATCACAATTATGGTGGTCCTGTCACATATAGGGGTTAATTTACTAAAACTGAAGAGTGCAAAATCTGGTGCAGCTCTGCATAGAAACCAATCATCCTCCAGATTTTATTGTCAAAGTTTAATTGAACAAGCTGAGGTTAGAAACTGATTGGCTACCATGTGTAGCTGCACCAGATTCTGAGTGCTCCAGTTTTAGTAAATCAACCTCATTGTGTTTGAATGTAATGCATTTTTACTGCATTTTGGGTTCCTCAAAAGTAATTTTTTTCCTTTGTCTGTATTATCTATTTAATGCAGTTTTTGAAAGAAAATAAAATTATTCCATGAAATGTTCGACTATAATGTACTATTAATGTATGTACTGAGTGCATTGCTTGTCTGGCAAGGGGTGACCATATCACCTTTATGTATCAACTGACACCTTTTAGTCTCTAGACGCTACAATCAACAATCCATGGACAATTTTAAAATTATCTCAAAAAGAAATTATTTGTTTGAACTCTATAGATTTTAATTGTAAAATATAATAAAATAGACAATTGCACGGTTTTATATAAAATAAGAAACAGTTCAGCAATGGTCTACCAAAGGAAAATACCCAAATAAAGTTGAACAGATTGTTTTATTTTGTTCAGTAGCACTGTGCATCTTTTTTTGAAACCTTAAAAAACAATGGGTGTGAGTGGGTGGCATAATTGAATTAATCAGCCACTTCATGCTGTTATTCTCATAGACATACATTTAAGTGGCACTGCATCACAGACACATAATGAATGCTGGCATACAACGTACAATTAATGTAAATTAGTGTACTGCTTAAAGGTAAATGACAATTAAAAAGAAACATTTTCCTAGACTATATTACCTGATGCCAGATACAGCAGGGGCCTAGCTTTATTATAGGGAAACCCAATGCAAATTCTGAAAAGGTCCTGACTCATTCTATGCCCCTTTCTCCTCCTATTTGTTGCCTTTGTTGCCTTAAGAAAAGTGGACAGTTTTCTACTGTGCTGGCACTGTCTCTGCATAAATATATATGTGCACATGTGTTGATGCCTTTTATCAATTAAAACTGGCTGTCTGGAAAATCTTCCAAGGTATTATTTGGCATTCAATGGATTCTTGCAGATATGATGCAAAGGGGATCTAAGGTGCACAATTCTGAATAAATGGTAGACTGTCTCATTTAATTGCCTTATCACATTTTTTCATTGATAGTCTTATGGGGGAAGAAGAAGATACCAAAAGAGAGGTGAGCTTTAAAAGCCAAGGCATTCTTTCCAAACCAGGGAAGAGATGTGCAGAATAAGTAAGAGAATGAGTTGCATGTAGTTTGTGAAAGGTAAGCAGCCTCTGGAGGATCACTGTAGTTTCCCAAACTTATGAGAGAAATGTTTCACAGAAAAATAATAATGAGATGTTCCTCAAAGAAAAGAAGTGCAAGGAGATGTTACTCAGGAACCCAGGATTGTGTTTATACTCTCTAGTCCTTTTAGACAACTAAGTAAAGAAGCATGCTATGATCAAATATAAAGGCTAGAATTTGCTTACCATTTACCTGAATATATAGTAACAGGACTGAGAGATACTTGTGACAGCTTGAAAGGGGTTGTTGATAGGATGAAAGTTGGGTACATGCAGTATAAAGATCTGGGGAACAGGATCTCAGTAAAAGAACAGGGTCACAGCAGGAGTATCAGAAGGCTGGATCACAGAAGAAGTGTCTAATCATTTAGAACTGTTTCTAAACATTTGTGGCCAAGTGCAAAAGATAAATGAAGAAAATATTGCTGCGCTTATGAAGAAAATCTTAATGCAAGTAAACCGTGTTTAAGCAGCAGTCCTAATTTGTGAACTCACACAAAAAAACAAATAAATATCATATGGACCACGCATACAATAAACTTGGTGCAATGAAATATATATATGATTGTGATAATCAATACACATATATTATATTAATAATATTATTCAGTCCCAGTTCATGAGAATAAAGTGCAAAAGTGTTATATGCTTGATTGTAAACTCCGTTATAAAGTGACTGGTGCTCCACTGTGCTCAAACGGTGCCCCACATAGATTTGCACTCACCGTCGTCCCGTGACCACCTATCTCTAGGATGGTCTTATGCACTTTATTTGGGACTATCCCAGTGTGCTGCGTAGTAATGATAACCAATAATCTTTCCTGGGGGGGGGGGGATGCAGCGTTGCTAGTGGTAACCAATGTTATATAACAGGCTTTAAACAGCATTGCTAATGGTAACAGTGAAACTCCACAGGGGCTGTATCAGAATTCCTCCTCTCCTGCACAGGCAGTATAGCAGGTATTAACATAAAAATAGAGACAAAAATGAACATCCGCTGATGTGACTTCCGCCCTTTGGAACCCGGAGGCCAACTTGGTTTCCATTCACAAGCAACAAGGCTGAATACACTGAGTGCCAGGTTATGGGCACTTTGATTGTTAGTTGTATTTTTACATTTTCTCCCCAATATTAAAGTTTTTATGGTTTTACACTATGGGATGTCCGTTTTTGTCTCTATTTTTATGCTAATACCTGCTTTACTGCCTGTGAAGGAGAGGAGGAATTCTGATACAGCCCCTGTGGAGTTTCACTCTTACCATTAGCAATGCTGTTTAAAGCCTGTTATATAACATTGGTTACCACTAGCAACGCTGCATACCCCCCCCCCCCCCCAGGAAATTGGTTATCATTACTACGCAGCACACTGGGATAGTCCCAAATGAAGAGCATAAGACCATCATAGAGATAGGTGGTCACGGGACGACGGTGAGTACAAATCCATGTGGGGCACCGGTCACTTTATAACAGAGTTTACAATCGAGCATATAACACTTTTGCACTTTATTCTCATGAACTGGGACTGAATCATATTATGAATATAATATATGTGTATTGATTATCACAATCATATATATATTTCATTGCACCAAGTTTAGTGCTGTCCATATGATATTTATTTTTCAAGTGCAAAAGATAACTGCAGCACTAGATTGTGTGTGTGTGTTTTTAAATTCATTAAAGTGTATTTAAAAAAAAAAATAGAACTTGAAAAAGATCTGTGCAAAAATCGTGTGACATAAAAATTTTAAACAGCCATTTTATTCTCTAGGGCCTCTGCTAAAAAAAATATAGATAATGTTTGGGGGTTCTAAGTAATTTTCTAGCAAAAGATACTGATTTTTAAGCAAAAAGTGTTAGAAAAAGGCTGTTACCAGGCAGGCCCACACATGTTCTTGTGCTCTGCACTAGCATTCACTGTCATGGAGCCAATCATACCTGGATGAGCATGATCTCATAATCCAAAGCTTTATAGAAATGAAAGAGTAAAGGGCAAAAAAAATGTTAATCAGCATACACACTTGTTCTGTTTAAAGCTATCTTGCCATCAAAACAGCTTGCCATTTTCACTACATGGATTCAACAAAGGGATTGAAGCACTTCTTGAGAATTTTGTATTATGACGATTTGATACTGTCTTGAAGTTCCTGCAGAACTGGTGGTCACACATTCATGCTGTGGACCGTCTATTCCTCCTCAACAGATTTGTGCTATATCCTATATGTCAAAGCAGGTCTTAGTATGGAAGAGAGTCAGGCTTGGTTTAAACTTGTTAACATTTACAAATACTTTGGTAAAGGCAAGTATTTCTGCCTTTCTGCAACAGCACTGTTTTGGAACTCTGGTAAATTGTTGTTTATTATCCTTGATCTAGTCTGCAAAGGTGAATGGCGAGTGTTCCCAAATCCATGAAATTAAATGATAAAACAAAACTAGTGTAGCCATTTCCTAGTTAGGTGCTAGTATAGGTAAATTTTGTTATTTTTGATGTAGCCAGTGGAGCTGATTGAATATTTTGGCCTGCTCTGGGCTCTGCAGCCACAGGCTTGCCTGTCTCCCCGTCTTTCCAGAAATCTCTGGAACATAGTGGGTGAAGAGGGTAGAATCTGGGCTGACCCTGTATGCAGCCTCAGCCAATCACTGGTCAGGAGAGTGACCGGCAGGGAGCTGAGAGGGGTATATAAGTTGATGAGCAGAAAGTAGCAGGGCCCTTTGCCTGCTGGAGGGTGACCCAGCCTCAAAGCTGTTAAACCTCCAAAAGCTTTGAGAAGCTGCAAGAAGTCCTGAATAATTCTGGCTCACCAAAGAGCTGAAGGATCACCCCCAAGCAGGGGCGGACTGACAACTCATAGGGCCCCCGGGCAATAGGGGATCATGGGGCCCCTATGTCCTCGCCCACACTCAAAAAAAGCCTATAAAAGGTACCAGGGGCATTTCATGAGGCCCCCTACTGACCCCGGGCCCTCGGGCAGTGCCTGAGTGCTCGAATGGTCAGTCCGCCCCACCCCTAAGTCATAGAAAAAAACAGGGAATGTCCAAACAGGATCTTGCAAGGAGACTTCTGGTGCAGTGTCAGATGAAACTGAAAGGAGACATCCAGATAACTTGTGACACAGTGAGTAGGCCTGAGAGAAATCCTGGAAGAGAGACTATTGCAAGTGTGCCCTTTTTTACTAGAGAGATAGTACCAGACCTGCTGCCGGGGTTGTCTCCATGTTGGGAGCCCCCTGTGATAAGTTGTTGCTACTTTCTGTATAGAAGACCTTTTGCTACTACAGTTAGCCGTGTACTAGATAGTGTTTTACTTCAGGTTTGTTAGTTCTGGGTATCCCAAGGCATTTTCAAGTCCTTACCCCAGTTCTACAAAATAAATAAAAACCACAAAAAAACACTACGTGACTGATTGCTATGTAAAGGATTGAGTGATACTATGTGTAGCTGGCTATAAATACTCTGTGACTTGCTGTTTGCACCAAACTGGGATCAGAACCTGGGTTAAACAGTGAGACCAGCCAAAAGGTCTGCTTTACACCACCAAGGGATTTTTTTTTAATGCAAAAACCAGGACCAGGATATAGTCCACTGGTAAGTGATATATGTTCAAAATGAAAAGAAAATAGTGCTCAAATAGCCACTACAACAGCACTCATGTTACTTCAAGAAACCTATATTTCCACATACAATAAAATTACAACAATGTTACACACTCCATATTCTGCTTAGGGACTCTTATAGTAGAATAAACTGTAATAGAAAATGACCAGCACTCTCAAAATAATATGTTCAGTATTGTCTCTGTATAACTGTAGATCATATGTCATATATCCATCAACTTCTTCCTATGAATCCAATCATCCTGTACAGTGATCTCCAAAAAAAGAAATAAAGTGTAGTGTGCTCAAATCATGCTTCAAATCCTGTCCAATATGCTCACATTTATAATAAATAACCATATGTGTATTTGTTCACCAGTGTTCTTCTTTATCTACCCTTACCCTTCATATACTTGGTGTATATCCAATCACTTATTCTCAGATTCACTTCAGCTCTGGGTCTCCTTGGGGGAGATTTATTAAAACTGGTGGCTGCAAAATCTGGTACAGCTCTGCATAGAAACCAATCAGCTTCCAGGTTTTATTTTAAAAGCTTAACTGAACAAGCTGAAGTTAGAAACTGATTGGCTACCATGCACAGTTGCACCAGATTCTAAGTGCTCCAGTTTTAGTAAATCTCCCCCTTGTGTCTGGTACTTCAGGGGTTGTCTCACATCAAGGTCTGCATGATTTTACCCAAAATACAAATATAGTTAAATACTGTTTTCTCGCCAAAGACACTACAAGCTCCTTACCAAACTTCCAATAAACTGTGCTTTAATAAACCATTTCACTTTCTTCGTCCTCTTTACCAGAGTGACTTGTGCAAATGGTCCCCAAAAAACAAAGACTAATATAGTGTGATATTGCTTATAAACAACGCATGAAAATAAAACTTAAAACCACTCACATTTCCATACCCCCAAATAGTGCATATCCCGTTAAATGATACAGATCCACCATTGCATGTGCTTTCTACCAAACTCCTCCACTTTCAATAATCCCTTTTTTAACTCCAGATTCTCTCCGGGGTTCCCATGCAAGAGATATCGTACAGAGGCCATAGTGCAGTAGGTATTTATAAAACCATATATTTATTAAAATCTATACACTTACAAACATTCAGTGTAAAAGAGCCTGTAACCACTTCCAAAATGGCTGTTGTGCATTTGCAGCATACACGATTACATAAATTCCAGCGTCTGACGTCACTTCCGACTGGTTTCATCATCAAGACTTCTTCCAAGGACTTGCTTTATTAAAAGCACAGTTTATTATCTACTCCTCTGAGACTTTAAGGAGTCTGAGAGGAGTAAGAGATACTGCGGAAGGGAATATATATGACAACTTTTCCTGTGATGAGAAAGTATCCTTAAGGATCGTTGGGGTGATCCTAAAAAGCGAGTTGGCCACTAAGGTCACGGTTTGGAGGTAAGCGGGTATTTCTGCTGTTCTGAGGATTTGACACTAGAGTGGAGATCACAAGTTCACTTTATCACCTGCATGATTTTTGTTTTTTGAAGATCACCAATATATGTTAATTGGACTCTTTGGGAGAGTTTGTTCATTTGATATACAGGTGAAACTCAAAAAATTTGAATAGCGTGAAAAAGTTCATTTATTTCAGTAATGCAACTTAAAAGGTGAAACTAATATATGAGATAGACTCATTACATGCAAAGCAAGATAATTCAAGCCATGATTTGTCATAATTGTGATGATTATGGCTTACAGCTCATGAAAACTCCAAATCCACAATCTCAGAAAGTTAGAATATTGTGAAAAGGTGCAATATTCCCGGCTCAAAGTGTCCCACTCTAATCAGCTAATTAAACCATAACACCTGCAAAGGGTTCCTGAGCCTTTAAATAGTCTCTCAGTCTGGTTCAGTAGGAATCACAATCATGGGAAAGACTGCTGACCTGACAGTTGTGCAGAAAACCATCACTGACATCCTCCATAAGGAGGGAAAGCCTCAAAAGGTAATTGCAAAAGAAGTTGGATGTTCCCAAAGTGCTGTATCAAAGCACATTAATAGAATGTTATGTGGAAGGGAAAAGTGTGGAAGAAAAAGGTGCACAAGCAGCAGGGATGACCGCAGCCTGGAGAGGATTGTCAGGAAAAGGCCATTCAAAAGTGTTGGGGACTTTTACAAGGAGTGGACTGAGGCTGGAGTCAGCGCATCAAGAGCCACCACACACAGATGGATCCTGGACATGGGCTTCAAATGTTGTATTCCTCTTGTCAAGCCGCTCCTGAACAACAAACAACGTCAGAAGCGTCTTACCTGGGCTAAAGAAAAACAGACCTGGTCTATTGCTCAGTGGTCCAAAGTCCTCTTTTCTGATGAAAGGCAACTTTTGCATCTCATTTGGAAACCAAGGACCCAGAGTATGGAGGAAGAATGGAGAGGCACACACTGCAAGATGCTTGAAGTCCAGTGTGAAGTTTCCACAGTCTGTGTTGATTTGGGGAGCCATGTCATCTGCTGGTGTTGGTCCACTGTGCTTCATTAAGTCTAGGGTCAACGCAGCCGTCTACCAGGAGATTTTGGAGCACTTCATGCTTCCTTCCACAGATGAGCTTCATGGGGATGCTGACTTCATTTTCCAGCAGGACTTGGCACCTGCCCACACTGCCAAAAGCACCAAAACATGGTTCAATGACCGTGGGATTACTGTGCTTGATTGACCAGCAAGCTCACCTGACTTGAACCCCATAGAGAATCTATGGGGCATTGCCAAGAGAAAGATGAGAGACATGAGACCGAACAATGCAGAAGAGCTGAAGGCCGCTGTTGAAGCATCCTGGTTTTCCATAACACCTCAGCAGTGCCACGGGCTGATTGCTGCAAAAGGGGCCCAAACCAAGTACTGCGTATATATGCATGCTTATACTTTTCAGAGGTCCGATATTGTTCTATGTACAATCCTTGTTTTATTGATTGCATGTAATATTCTAATTTTCTGAGATTGTGGATTTGGGGTTATCATGAGCTGTAAGCCATAATCATCACAATTATGACAAATCACGGCTTGAACTATCTTGCTTTGCATGTAATATATATCTCATATATTAGTTTCACCTTTTAAGTTGCATTACTGAAATAAATGAACTTTTGCATGATATTCAAATTTTTCGAGTTTCACCTGTATGTATGGTTAATCATAAGAAATTTTTTATTATTTGATTTATTTGCTTTAGTAAGGCACCAAACAATATTCATATACTTTATTTGCTTTTGTAAGGCACCAAACACTATTTATATATTTTCGCTTTGCATAAGGGACCACGATTGTTTAATCACCATGTTTATCCTGATAATGATTTTAAAGGGGGGATTTGTCTTCACGTAGTGTTACCACAAGTGATTCCTGTGGTTATCACAAGGTTTGCACTTTATTGGATCCATTTGGGATCAGATCACTGTGTGTTTATTTATTGGTTTGACATTATTATTATCAGTGTCATATTATTATTTTTTAATATTATTTTTATCATCTATTTAAGTAGTAGAGCACTGTTCATTATAATAATTTAATATCATATGTTGATTTGTTAATTATTATTATTAGTGCTTCACTATTTATATATATTACTACACTATATTATATTTATTTTTTTGGAGATCACTGCATAGGAAGATTGAAGTCATAGGAAGAAGTTGACGGATGTATGACGTCTGATCTTCTGTTATACAGAGACAATATTGAACTTATTATTTTGAGAATGCTGGTCACTTCTATCATTACCATTTCTTTCTGTGAGGGGAACAGATTGACTCCAGCTGCTAAGGGAAGGACCATTGTTTACTATATTTTGTTAGTATAAAGAAAAAAGGGGGCTCTGTTTAAAAATATTCATAATAGAAAATGGTCTTCATTTTAACTAAACTGGATTTGAAAAGTTTAGTAAAGCCTTTAATTTTCAGGATCAAACTTACAATCCTACCTGCCAATAAGTCAAATTGAGAGCTTGAGTGCTGTTCAAACTGTCACATCTGTTGTCAAAGGAAGTGTGGAGGAGATACATACATTGTTGGAGTAATCCACTTATTACTGGCTCAGCTGCTCACAAGAGCTACGAACTGCATGCTCCACTCTGCTAGTGACAAAAAAAAACTCATATGCAACTACGGTTCCTTCTATCTGCCCTAGCTGGACATAAATGAAGGATAAACAACAAATACAAGAGAAACACCCCAACTGAACTGCACGGATATTAACTGCTTTACAAAATGCAGATCAGGTCATGATATAAAGACCCAGTGGGGAAGGGTAGGGGTTACTTCTAAATCACAAACATCCAGTTCTTACTTGGTGCAAACTGGGATCATAGTGGATAAAAGTGGAACAAAAGACAGTTTATCAAAACAAACACATCCAAGCTTCCAGATAAATAATGACCTCAAACTAAATAAAGAAATTCCTATTGATGCCCCAGATCTACAAGAGGTCCATCAGGGTACAGATACAAAATGAACCCTATCTTCACTTCCACATGGAATTTCAATGATTTCTAGCCTACTCTTTTTATTCTGAATCATCCTGAAATTTGTAAATTTACTTTGTGAAGAGTCCCACAGATCTACGTCACTAAATTCGACGACACATTCACTATGCCATTAGTATGCACTACTTGTGTCACACATTTTACAGAGCATGCCTTCTGAACTACAGAGCAGTGATGAACTGAACTGCCTGGGAGTTCAACAAACCTGAACGTCTCTGAAATCAGTGGGAGCTGAAGCTGTCAATTGCATGCCCATTTTCTGGGCTAAGGGTGCATTCACACCTGTATTACCCTGCCTGAGATTAGATGCAAGAACCCTAGCGGGGTTTCCTACAGTTAGTTGCAAGTAGGCAGCTCCACTGAAAGCAATGGGAGTGCGCCAGCTCTCACAGCTAATAACATGTAAGTTCTGCAGCAGTAATCACATGTGAGTGATTGGCCTTGGATGCAGTCAGCAGTGTGCGTTACTCGCTAATCACTCACATATAACTGCTGCACGAGCGAACATGTCCAATTCCTTCATATAACATGCCTGGGGGTGTCCTAATCCTGCCTGTGAAGGGGCACATCTCTGTATTCTACATAACGTGCTGCAGCTGCACTGGCATTTACAAAGGAAAAAAAGTTTTAACATTTGCAACAAATGGCTTTGACAGCTGTTCTTTGTTAAAAAAAAACAAAAACAGCACAGAGACCCCTCCATAGGTCTGCTATGTATTTTGGTGGACATTTAGAGGGTACATCTTTTTCTATTTGTAAATATCATTTTTACTGTAGCACATCCTACAACAAGAAGGAATGCAGAAATTGAAGTATTGATTTTAAGGGGGTAAATTACACAAAAAAACAACATTAAAAAGTTGGCGTTCCCCAACACTCCATACCAAACCCTTAATTCAAGCACACAGCTTGGCTGGACAGGAAAGAGGGGAAGGTAAGCATGTGCCCCCCTTCCTGTGCCCCCCTTCCCTCCTGAACCATACCAGGCCATGTGCCCTCAAAATGGGGGGATGTGCCTTCCAGGGGAGGAACCCCTGGCAAAGGACATTCCCCCTGTAAATGAGTATAGGGAACATAGTGCGCCTACCAATTAAAAAGCAGCTGTAACCTAGTAAATAAAGACACCAAATGTTTGACAAGTCCCTCAAAAAAAAGTCAGTAACACTGTCCAATGATGCAGATCCACGTCAGTCACTGTGTCTGACAGCCAATGACCAGCGGAAAGAAAAAAGAAATAAAGAAATGCCACCACTAAGACATATAAGCTCATTTGCTTGTCCCCTACTGAATGGAAAGGACAGCAGATGTCAACCATTATATAAAAGGGGGCAGGTTCACCAATAATGCCATTGACCATATACGGTCAAAGATGTCACTGGGATCCCGCCCCTTTGCTTATATGGATGGGGATTTCCATGAATGGGGCTGTTGACTTCACTGGTTGTTAAGGACGTGATGGTGCATGCACCTACCGGCATCCTTAATGACCATTCAAGTCACCAGCCTTATTCACTTACATGGCCAGGGATTCCCAGCCATTTAAGTGAATCAGACTGGTGAAATCACTGATTGTTAAGGACTTGGAGGTGCTTGCACCTGCTGGCATCCTTAACAAGCACTGACTGTGGGAAGCTGTCATGTATAATAGCAATAGATATATGTGACGTTTAGCTCTGGCCAATCGGGTAAATGGTTGCTCCTTTGTCTGAATGCCTAAACAGCCAAAGTTCAGTCTGAACTTGTGAGGAGCTCATCCCTACTTTAGAGGTCCTGAAAGGTGATGTTTGTGGAGGCACGGTTAGCACATTAAACACACAATATTATCACTGATTGCAGGCAGAAAGGTATCATAGAACATTTACTCCTTAGAATTTCAAAGTACACCCAAGGAATGAACACTAAACAACCTGCAGAGCATGCAGGGAATCCAGGAAGCTATGGAAAGAGACAACCAGCAGACAGGCAGCACTCACAATATGAAAGAAGATTTTTTTTTTAAGTAAGGTTATATTGGATTTCAATGCTGATGTTATAAAAAGAAAGTGTATGCTGTGACCATAGTACTCTATTTTATGTCTAGAAAAAAATCAATGGAGCTGTATCATAAAACAGCATAACTTCTCAATTAGAAAATGTGGTGGAGTGGTAAGCTACTGCAATGTCTTTTACCAACATGCACAACAATTTGGCTACCAGTCTTAAATTTATCTGTATAGTTGTCTCATTTGTTGTATATTTTTTAAAAGAAGGATATTGCAGAATGCTTTGGTGAACATCCAACTGTAGAACCATACCAGGGCATAAACATGCACGTTTACATTTGTGTGGGTCTGGAGTCAAGTAAGTTTTATGAGATGTTGAATATACGGTTTGGATGTACAATGTACAAAGTCTCCTACGGCCAGTATCTTTATGAAAAGAAGATAATTTTCTTCACTCAGATTGACTTTAGTGTCTTTTGTTTAAATGTGTCTGAAACAATAGACTTTAAATTCCAGGGCAAGTGAATTTTGCACTTGTCACCAAGTACAAGGGTGGGCCTATTATGAGAATGTTTGCCAAAACCCTACAAACCTATTTCCTTCCTCCAAAATGTACATGCTCAGCAGCCTGTATCATCCTCTTCCATGAAGCTGTCACTGAGGCAATCACAGATAATTTATGCAACTATTTATGCAACTATTTATGCAGGGAGTGAAGAGCCAATGGGTGCAGAATTTCAAGAATGGTCTGGAACCTGGAATGGGTTTCCTGTAGAAGCTTTCATTATCTTTTCTGTGCACTAAATATGCC
Source organism: Staurois parvus (assembly GCF_062004578.1). Taxonomy (NCBI): domain Eukaryota; kingdom Metazoa; phylum Chordata; class Amphibia; order Anura; family Ranidae; genus Staurois; species Staurois parvus. The sequence continues at coordinate 1,533,470 of NW_028318029.1, read as the reverse complement.
TTAGGAGTTTATAAATACCATTTTGTGTCTGTTTTATGTTTTGCATATTTTTTTAATATAATGATGATTCATAAAACGTGGGGTCTGCAACAGAAACATCCATGTATGTCTTATTTTTACAAGGCACAGGCACCAAATGAGAATTACATATAAGGCACTTCTAGTAGATCCCAGATTCATATAATACCATGAATAGAAAAGTTCTCTTACTTGTCCTCAAGTAAATTGTAATCTTCATCCCAGGTACTAATGCTTTTTAGTATAAAAAAAAAATTAACACTATATACATAAGCAATACATTTAGAAACAGTCAGATTAGTGTTACACCTTTTTTTTGGACTCAGGGATTGGGGATATTTCAAGAACATCTCTTTGAGTATGTCTGTAAACTGAATGAATCCATTACTGCACAGAAGCCAGTATTCTCTAACTGTACCGTGATTCTGTACACTAAATTAAATAGGATTATAGTAAAAGAAGCAAATCCCTGCCCGAATTAAAATGGATAAGAAAAACAGTACCACAGTAAAGTACAGTAAAACAAATACATATATACTTATTGATATGTCCAGTTATATGTGATTATTTTCAGCCACACACTTCAAACAATCCTTTAAAAGGAAAAAACCCTTTAAGTTAGTTCTACATCCTAAATTTTCTTGGAACAAAATAATTCATGTCTAAGTATAGAAGCACTGAATTGTCCTTCTGCTTGAATTTTAACTAAATGTGTCTGACTACTCAAGCACTTTTAAAAAATTCAGTTAAGCAACATATCCAGTATAATTATGAGAACTTTTGCCACTTTTCAATAAATGTAATGTAGGCACAGTGTCTTGTATAAACTCTGCTTATGTCTGAATTTATTTTTATACATGACAAACTACAGTCTCTCAGTTCCCATTTAAACACTTTCCTGCCACCCTATAACAGAAATACTTCTACATGGTGGCAGGGGTGTGCAAAATCATGCATATATAAGTAATTTTACATTTCCGGGTAGGGGCGGGTCCTGGCTGATGATTCCCTGCTGGCACCCGCGATCACGTGTATCACAGATGGGGAAGAGACCTCTATGTAAACAATACAGATCTCTCCAGAGCCATACAAAGCAGTGTGCTTACTGTGTAAAACATACACACACATCACACAGTAAAACAGCACACAGCACACATTTAACCCTTTGATCGCCCCAGATGGTAACTCCTTCCTGCCCAGTGTCATTAGTACAGTGCATTTTATTAGCACTGATCATTGTGTTGGTGTCACTGGGGATGTGAGTGGCAGCTAGTCAGTTCCTGCCCAGTGTCAGAATGCCCGCCGCAGTCCCGCTATAAGTCGCTGATTGCTGCCATTACTAGTATAAAAAAAATAATAAAAATGTCAGTATATACAGTATACCGCCATTTTTAGAATCTATACTTTCATTTAAACAAATGAATTTACATGTTTGGGGATTTTTTTTAGCAAAGACATGTAGGAGAATACGTTTTGGCCTAATTTTATTGTTTTTTTAAAAATTTTTACTGGACATGTTTAATAGCAAAAATTCAAAAATATTGTTTTTTTCTCAAAATTGGCGGTCTTTTTTTTATAGTGCAAAAAAAAAAAACACAGGCGATCATATACCACCGAAAGAACTTTTATTTGTAGGGACAAAAGGACGTAACTTTCATTTGGGTGCAGTGTTGCATGACCACACAATTGTCAGTTAAATTAATGCAGCGCTGTATCGCAAAAAATGGCCTGGTCAGGAAGAGTGTAAATCCTCTGGAGGGCAAGTGGTTAAAGGGACTACATAGAAAAGTATTGTATGTACACTAATGTGAATCAAATTTCTCCTCAATCTCTGCCGTACAGCCGAGTTTTCAAATCATGATGACAAAACGGTAAGTCAGTCCCCTTTGCAGATAACATTTTATTGTTAGGCACCACTTTAAGGTGAGACGGGTGTTTAGACAGCAAACAATATTACTAAACTCCTATTATATATTAAAAACAGAGTTGAAAATTTTTTGTAGCTTTAGATATTTTAATTCTAGATTTTTTAGGGCCCAAACAATCATATTATATGAGGGACACTAATAGAAACATATACTGAAAATATGGTATTAAACCCAAAACCAGACTTTTATTACTTTGTAGCTTACTAATCCTTAGATGTGGTGTCAAGATTTGTTTTATTTTTTTTTAGGCTTTTTCTCTCTGTTTTCACCTGGTGATCTGGCCAGTAACACACCCCCTCCAGCCTAAATGAAGGGGCACAGAGGCAACCTTGGACAGCAGCTTTGTCAGTCTGGTGTCAGATTTAGATACAGTAAGCAATGTAAGCCAAACCTCAGCTAATTCTTTATAATCAGTTACTGTAAACAGTTTTTTTTTCTTTGGGGATAAAGGTTTTACATAAATAAAACCTATATATTGTGAGCACCCTTGTCAGTGGTAAATGGTTTGTTTCAACTGTAACTGCTACATTTGTAGGAGAGCTTGTTTTGTAGAAAAAATACCGACTTGCTGGCCAGATCACTAGGTGAAAATAAAAGACAGAAAGCCTAAAATAGAAACCAAATGCAGCTATCACATGTAAGAATTGGCAAGCTGCAGAATAATAAAAATTTGCTTTTGTGTTTAATACTGCTTTAACCACTTGCCCTCTAGAGAATTTACCCCCTTCCTGACCAGGCCATTTTTTGCAATACGGCCCGGCATTACTTTAGCTGACAATCGAGCGGTTATGCAATGCTGCACTCAAATGAAATTTATGTCCTTTTTTCCCACAAATAGAACTTTCTTTCAGTGGTATTTGATTGCCTCTGCATTTTTTATTTTTTTGCGCTATAAACAAAAAAAGACCGACAATTTTGAAAAGAAAACTATATTTTTTACTTTTTGCTATAAAACATGTCCAGTAAAAAATGTTTAAATCAGATTTCATCATAAATTTAGGCCAAAATTTATTACGCTACATGTCTTTGCTGAAAGAAAAAATCCCAATACATGTAAATTAATTGGTTTACATGAAAGTTATAGCGTTTACAGATGGCGGTATATATACTGAAATTTTTTTTTATACTAGTAATGGCAGCGATCAGCGACTTATAGCGGGACTGCGGGACTGCAGCGGGCATTCTGACACTGGGCAGAACTGACTAACTGCTACTGACATCCCCAGTGACACTAATACAGTGATCAGTGCTAATAAAAAGCACTGACACCGTACTAATGACACTGGGCAGGAAGGGGTTAACATCTGGGCGATCAAAGGGTTAATTGAATGCTGTGTTGTGTTTTACGTTATGTGCTATGTGTGTTTTACTAGGGAGACAAGCTGCTTTGTATTGCTCTGCTGTGCAGAGCAATACAAAGCAGCCTGTTCGTGCTAACGGGAGAGATCTGTGTTGTTTACACGCAGATCTCTCCCCTTTCACTGTTCCTTGGCGATCACCAGGTGCTGGCAGGAAATCTCCAGCCGGGACCCAGTGATCAACAGCTGTAGCCACCAATGGTGGCATGGGTAGTGCGTGATTTCACGCAGCCCTACCGCCCTGTAACAGTAGTTCTGCTATAGTGTGGCGGGGAAGTAGTTAATTATGGCAAACACCCCTTCCCAGGCCCCTCATAACAAACAAAAAAAGTAAAGAAACCTATTTAACCACATCCCGCCCGCCATATAAGGAAATAATGGGGAGAATGTGGTTCTCATTCTGGGAGGACGTCATATGATGTCTTCCCATTCTACCAGCGCATGCGCGGCTCCGGGAGTACGCAGCGCGGCGATCGGCGGTTCGCTGTGTCCCTCGGACACAGCGGATCACAAATCAATGGAAAGAGCCGAAGATTTCGGCTCGGTCATGTGATGAGCTGTGTCCAATCACAGCTGATCTCATGTAAATAGGGAAATGCCAGTTATCGGCATTTCAGTCCTCACTAGCCATCACGGTGACAGCTCGAGAGGATAGCCGGTAATCGGCATTCCTCGGAGGGGACATGTGCACTGATCATCAGGGCACTGATGATCAGTGTGCCCTGATGATCAGTGTAGCCCCAGAAGTGCCACCTGTCAGTGTCCATCAATGCCAGCTGTCAGTGCTCATCAATGCCACCTGCCAGTGCCCATCAGTGCCACCTGCTAGTGCCCATCAGTGCCACATATCAGTGCCCACCAGTGCACATCAATTCCACATATCAGTGCTCATCTGAGCTGCCTTTCAGTGTCACCTACCAGTGCCAGTCAGTGCCACCTATCAATGCCAGTCAGTGCCACCTATCAGTGCTGCCAATCAGTGCCACCTATCAGTGCCAGTCAGTGCCGCCTATCAGTGCCAGCCAGTGCTGACTATCAGTGCGCATCAGTACTGCCTATCAGTGCCACCTAACAGTGCCAGTCAGTGCCACCTAACAGTGCCAGTCAGTGCTGCCTATCTGTGACAGTCAGTACCGCCTATCAGTGCCATCTATCAGTGCCGCCTATCAGTGCCATACATGAGTGCTGCCTTTCAGTGCCCATCAGTGATGCCTGTCAATGCCCATCAGTGCCACCTACCAGTGCCTCCTCATCAGTGCCCATCAGTGCCACCTATCAGTGCCCATCACTGCATCCTCATTAGCGCATATCCGTGAAGGAGAAAAATCACTTATTTACAAAATTTTAAAACAAAAACTAAGAAAAACCTCTTTTTTTCAAAATTTTCTGTTGTTTTTGGTTTGTTTAGCAAAAAATGAAAAACCCAGAGGTGATTAAATACCACCAAAAGAAAGCTCTAGCTGTCTCAAAAAAATGATAAAAATTTCATATGGGTACAGTGTTGCTTGACCGCGCAATTGTCATTCAGAGTGCAACAGCGCTAAAAGCTGAAAATTGGCCTGGTCAGGAAGGGGCATAAGTGCCCAATAGACTAGTGGTTAAATAGCATTCACAAATTAAACATGGTCTTAAAGACACATGCTCCTAAAAGTCAACAACAGTATGATGAAATTTAAAGATGTGTGTACCTGTAACAAAAATTACTGTATATACATATATTCAAAAAGTGGGCATAATAAAAAATAATGTAAGCATAGAAAAAATGTATATCAACTACAGAAAAAACTCTATTCCAACTAAAATATGGAAACTTAGATCATCATGCACAGTAACCAATCAACTTTCAGGGTTTATTGTCAAAGCTTAATTGAACAAGCTGAAGTTAGAAGCTGATTGGTTGCTATGCACAGCTGCATGAGATTCTGTGTGCACCAGTTTTAGTAATTCTACCCCATTGCGTTCAACCAAGTATTCTTTTTTTAGAATAAATTGACTAGATAATAGCATATTCCCAATAGTCAGTGCTTTCTCAAAATGAGCTATGGAAGGAAGCATCCTCTTAACTAAACATCTGCATTCAATACCGGTAGATATTTGCGTATGACCTGTTTGATCTCCTCAAACTCTAAACTACATTAAGTCACAAAGGGTACAGATTGGGTGTCCTGGTTCCTATGACCCTTTCTTCTCCTAAATTCAGCTTTTAAAAATGCTTCACTTGAAGCATTCTAAGCAAATTGATAAGCTTGGCCACCATTCAACCAATCATAGCCCCTTTAAAGAACCTCCTCCTCATTTAGTTTTTTTCTTCAATTCAAAGCCCTCCATGATTGAAAATGAGAGGTGGAAGGGAAGGGGAGCAATCCTAGTTTGAATGATCTTGAAAATTAAGTCACTCACACTAGAAAATCAAAGTTCCTAAGAGACACACTAAATTACAGTGAACCAAAAGTTTATATTTGGAGGAAGAGTAATTGTAGGAGATTCTCTGAGAACCCTTTACATGGCAATAATGGCTCCATCTTCCCCCTCTGTAGGCTCTAAAAGGACAGTCAGTTTCTTAGATTCTGAAGAAAACTGACTCTCTTACAAAATGCCAAAGTGAGGCTTCATTTTGGCAAACTTCCTTATGATCTTGTCCTGAAACAATACGCTGCCTTCTATGTTCATTCAACATGGGCAGCACAGAGGCTAAATGGTTAGCACTTCCACCTGACAGTATTAGGGTTGATCGTTCAAATCTCAACCACGGCACCACCTGCCTGGAGTTTGCATGTTCTCCCTCTGTCTGTGTTGGTTTTCTCTGGTTTCCTCCCACACTCCAAAGACATGCCAGTAGGTTAATTGGATCCTGTCTAAATTGTCCCTAGTATGTCTATGTATGAATGTGAGTTAGGGACCTTAGATGGTGCGCCCCTTGAGGGTTAGGGACTGATGTGAATGTCAAATATATATGTAGAAGCACTGTGTAAATTAACAGTGCTATATAAGTACATGTAATAAAATAAATAAACATGGGGGGCACTGACAAGTACCTCTAACACCTGTAACAACAAAAAAGGACAGCATCTTTTGATGTTGTATGTAAATCTCTGCATTAAATCACTGCAATTTAGTTCCATTGCCTTCTACAATGTGTGCAATTAGACCCAAAACCACAGTCATTCAGACAAATAGAGATGAGCGAATTATTCAAAAATTCGATTCGGCTGATTCGCCGAATTTCAGGAAGAAATTCGATTCGATGCGAATTAATTCGCTACGAAGTTAACTTATAAAAAGGGTTTCTAGGCTTCAGAGAGCCTTTAAATTAGTGCAGAACACTGTACCTTTAATTTAAATGCCCTTGGAGATGAGGAAGGAGAAGGAGAAGGAGAAGGATGAGAAGAAGGAGAAGGAGAAGGATGGGAAGAAGGAGAAGGATGAGAAGAAGGAGAAGGATGAGAAGAAGGAGAAGGATGAGAAGAAGGAGAAGGAGAAGGATGAGAAGAAGGAGAAGGAGAAGGATGAGAAGATGGAGAAGGAGAAGGATGAGAAGAAGGAGAAGGAGAAGGATGAGAAGAAGGAGAAGGAGAAGGATGAGAAGAAGGAGAAGGAGAAGGATGAGAAGAAGGAGAAGGATAAGGAGAAGGAGAAGGATGAGAAGAAGGAGAAGGATGAGAAGAAGGAGAAGGATGAGAAGAAGGAGAAGGATGAGAAGAAGGATGAGAAGAAGGATGAGAAGAAGGAGAAGGATGAGAAGAAGGATGAGAAGAAGGAGAAGGATGAGAAGAAGGAGAAGGAGAAGGATGAGAAGAAGGATGAGAAGAAGGAGAAGGATGAGAAGAAGGAGAAGGATGAGAAGAAGGAGAAGGAGAAGGATGAGAAGAAGGAGAAGGATGAGAAGAAGGAGAAGGATGAGAGGAAGGAGAAGGATGAGAAGAAGGAGAAGGATGAGGAGAAGGAGAAGGATGAGAAGAAGGATGAGAAGAAGGATGAGAAGAAGGAGAAGGATGAGAAGAAGAAGTATGAGAAGAAGGAGAAGGATGAGAAGAAGGAGAAGGAGAAGGATGAGAAGAAGGAGAAGGATGAGAAGAAGGAGAAGGATGAGAAGAAGGATGAGAAGAAGGAGAAGGATGAGAAGAAGGACAGTTCTGTGACAGTTTCTGTCTATTTCTGACAGTTCTGTGACATTCACTCCATACAGCGGTATCTGCAGATACACTTTTTTCCTGGCTTGGAATTATTCTTATTTTCATCCTACTTCTTCTTCTTCTTCTTCTTCTTCTTCTTCTTCTTCATCCTCATCCTCATCCTCTTCTTCTTCTTCTGAGGATGAGGATGAGGATGAAGAAGAAGAAGAAGTAGGATGAAAATAAGATTAATTCCAAGCCGGCAAAAAGTGTATCTGCAGAGCTCCTCTAAGTGTATCTGCAGAGCTCCTCTAAGTGTATCTGCAGAATAGAGGAGCTCTGCAGATACACTTTTTGCCGGCTTGGAATTATTCTTATTTTCATCCTACTTCTTCTTCTTCTTCTTCTTCATCCTCATCCTCTTCTTCTTCTTCTGAGGATAAGGATGAGGATGAAGAAGAAGAAGAAGTAGGATGAAAATAAGATTAATTCCAAGCCGGCAAAAAGTGTATCTGCAGAGCTCCTCTAAGTGTATCTGCAGAGCTCCTCTAAGTGTATCTGCAGAATAGAGGAGCTCTGCAGATACACTTTTTGCCGGCTTGGAATTATTCTTATTTTCATCCTACTTCTTCTTCTTCATCCTCATCCTCTTCTTCTTCTTCTGAGGATGAGGATGAGGATGAAGAAGAAGAAGAAGAAGAAGTTGGATGAAAATAAGATTAATTCCAAGCCGGCAAAAAGTGCATCTGCAGAGCTCCTCTAAGTGTATCTGCAGAGCTCCTCTAAGTGTATCTGCAGAATAGAGGAGCTCTGCAGATACACTTTTTGCCGGCTTGGAATTATTCTTATTTTCATCCTACTTCTTCTTCTTCTTCATCCTCATCCTCATCCTCTTCTTCTTCTTCTGAGGATGAGGATGAAGAAGAAGAAGAAGAAGAAGAAGTAGGATGAAAATAAGAATTCCAAACCGGCAAAAAGTGTATGTGCAGAGTTCCTCTATTTCTGACAGTTCTCTGACAGCTTCTTCACATGTACAGCGGTTGAAACATCTGTATCCTAAATGGAAACTAATAGATACAATGTTTCAACCGCTGTACATGTGAAGGAACTGTCAGAGAAATGTCAGAAATAGCGGAGCTCTCTGCAGGGACACTTTTGCCGGCTGATCGGGAAAAATCCGATTCGCGCACCCGAAGTAGGCAAATATTCGGATTCGACGCGAATCGAATTTTTCCTGAAATTCGTATCGAATTCCGGTTCGCCTGGTTCGATTCGCTCATCTCTACAGACAAACATTAACAAAAAAACCCACTTATGTTTATTAGTCTTTACTCATCCCTAGAGCTCCAAATATATATATATATTAATAAAAGATGTTATAGTGAGCGCGACTTAAATGCAAAAAGTGTATCAATGTGTATACACAAAAACGTTAGTGAGCAGCTGATACACCGAAAAGGTAACCAAGTAAAACCTCCAAATCAAACATATATATTAAATAAATGGTGCAGCGCTAAATACTAGAGAACAGTTTATACACACAATATATAAACATGCATGATATCACTCTAAGGGTGATCAATAAATACAAAAGTTTAATGTAATAGTCTCTCCATGATCCGCACTATTACATTGAACTTTTGTATTTATTGATCACCCTTAGAGTGATATCATGCATGTTTATATATTGTGTGTATAAACTGTTCTCTAGTATTTAGCGCTGCACCATTTATTTAATATATATATATATATATATATATATATATATATATATATCGCAAGAGAGAAAGATTTCAGTAGCCACTAACTAGGAAATTATGTCTGAGTAAAAGAAACTGGGTTATCTTTTTGAACTGGTTATTATAACAGATTAGATGAGTAGTCTATTGAATTTGTGCATGGGCAGCCCTGGTCCGCATGCAGCACTCTCTGCTCATTGTTGCACAAAGCGAGGTGCCATTAGAAATGGGGAAAACCTCCTGCGCTGAATCCTACTAAACTAAAAATATGCTGCTACACCTGCACCTTATTACCGAAAGTGGAAAACCAAAATATATCAATAAGTGTAGCGCTCTAAATCTCAACATAAAAAATGTGACATTATGGTGAAACAAACATTCATTTATATCATTAGGATTCACTGTTTGTTTCACCATTATGTCACATTTATGTTGAGATTTACAGCGCTACACTTATTGACTGCCATTAGAAATGTCACCGCCATTCACAGTTTCTCTCCCTCTCCCCAGATGCCAGCAAAGTTGTGGCCATGTGGCAAGAGGAGGAGAAAGTGAGGGGAATGGTTGCAGCCATTGTGTTACAGCCACAGTGACCCAGAGGAGAGCTCTGTCCACTACCCCAGGATGCAGAGGACACTGTGATTGGATGCTGTGCAGCCTGGGAGATGGGAAAGACTGATAGGAGCTTTGAGGAACTATGGGGGATGTAGGCCTCAGGAGACAGCCTCTCTCAAGCCAAGTACTGCATAGGACTAATAGTCTCAGGAGCACGGAGAGTGGCAACAGAAAAAAAAGAAAGAGAAGCCAGACTTTGGGACAGTCTTGTGGGTAAAATGAATGGTAACCTACAGAGTGGAATGTCTGTCATGAGCGTTCACCACAGTGTAGGACAGAAACTGGTCTGCCAAATCTTTACGGAGGGCAATCTGTCAAAGAGGTCCAGCAAGCTGGGGGAAAAGGGCATAATTTTTTCTGTGAGAGATCGTCACTGCCAAGTCCTGAGTGCAGAAGGAGGTGTAATCACAGATTGCTTAGTGGTGAGATATGCTGGTTATAACTTCCTTGATCACTTCTTGAAGGGAGAATGTCACCTTCAACTTGGGATATAATTTAGATACTTACTCCCTGTACTGTGGGATCTACTCTAACATGAGCGGCCACCAATGCTGGAAATCTGGAGATTGAAGGATGTTTCAGCTTCTAATATTACCCCTTTTGTTAGAATCATCCTATATTCAGGGTTCAGGAGCAAAGACACTTGGTTCTCCCATTGCTTCCAGTGTTGTACAAATTTGTTATCCATTAATATTTATTGCTATTGCCATTCTGGTTTTGCTGCCTTTGTTGGGAATATTTCCCAACTTCTCCTTCTTTAGCCATTAGCCTTGGTGTGAAAGAGGGTGTGGCGTTGCTAAAAGGGTCATAAATCAGCAGCTCTTTCTTGGAGTAAGCTGCACATATTTTTTGAACTGGGATATACCTAATGCATGGTGATGCATTGGGGTTTATTTACTAAAGCTGGAGAGTGCAAATCAGGCTCACTTCTTCTTGGAAACCAATCAGCTTCCAGGTTTTATTGCCAAAGCCAATTGAAGAAACTGTGGTTAGAAGCTGGTTGGTTTCTATGCAGAAGTGAGCATAATTTTGTACTCTCCAGCTTTAGGAATTAAACCTGTATATGTCTAATCTGGCTGCACAGTTTTCCTATTTAAAACTTTATTTCCTTTTCATTTTTTTTTCTTTTACTATGCTTCTTGTTTCTTCTGAAAATCCTCAAAGGGATCAAAAGTATCAAGTGTATTCTGCAGGAGTACATGTCAAAAAAGTAATAATGACAAAATGCTGTAACATTCACTAGACTGTATCTGAACAAATAGTGTTATGTCTCTCTATTTTATACTTTTTAACCTCCCTAGCAGTCTGATTATGTCCATATTTCTGTGCTCAAAGCGGTACATTTTTTTGTATGGAAATATGTATTTTTTTATTGTAGGCCTGTAATTTTTAGGAATAATTCACTGAAATCTGTCCGAACAAGAGTCTAGTAAACATCCCGGGTAGGATAAAACTTGAAACACGAAATCATAAATTATAATTTAAAAATAATCATAAAAAATAGTAATATAATAATAATAAATTTAATTCAATAATGTAATCAAACCTATGTGGCTTACGGCCAAAGTTAAAAAGGCTATAGATAATAAAAAAAGAGCTTTTATTCAATATAAAAATAAAGGAACGCTATCATCATTTAAACATTACAAAGAAAATAACAGAAAATGCAAAAAGGTAATAAAGGCCGCAAAAATTGAAAACGAACGACAGATTGCAAAACATAGAAGGACTAACCCCAAAACATTCTTCAAATATATTAATAGTAAAAAGGTCTGGTCCGAGCATGTAGGCCCTTTTCAAAATAATCTAAAGTAGGTGACTGGGGACAAAGAGAAGGAAAATTTATTTAATACCTTCTTCAGCTCTGTTTATACAAAGGAGCATGGGGGAGCTCTTGTCCATAATGGGCATGGTATTCACACAGCTCCAGATGATCCACATTGGCTCACAATTGATATGATCCAAAAATATTTACAGCATAAAGGTGAATAAAGCACCTGGACCGGATGGACCCACGGGTCCTTAAAGAATTGAGCTCTGTCATTTCAAAGCCATTGTTTCTAATTTTTAGGGACTATTTAATGACTGGCATAGTACCACTGGATTGGCGTAAGGCAATGTAGTGCCAATATTTAAAAAGGGGTCAAAATCTTTACCAAGTAATAATAGACCTGTTAGTTTAACTTCTATAGTTGGGAAGATACTGGAGAGTTTAATAAAAGACCACATAGATGAGTTCTTGCTGGGAAAAAATATTTTAAGCAACAGACATCATGGATTCATGAAAGACAGAAGTTGTCAAACAAATCTGATTTCTTTTTATGAGGAGGTGAGCAAAACCTTGGACAGAGGGAAGGCGGTGGACGTGGTATACTTGGATTTTGCAAAAGCGTTTGACACAGTTCCCCACACACGGCTAATGTGTAAGGTAAAGTCTACAGGCTTGGAAAAATCTGTATGTAAATGAATAGAAAACTGGCTAAAAGATCATATTCAAAGAGTAGTGGTTAATGATTCATACTCTGAATGGTCTAGGGTTGTCAGTGGTGTACCCCAAGGTTCAGTGTTGGGACCCTTACTTTTTAATATATTTATAAACGATATAGGGTCTGAGATTAAAAATCCCATTTCAGTCTTTGCAGATGACACCAAGCTGTGCAGTGGAATAACGTCATTACAGGATGTCTTCAATTTACAAGCCGACCTCAATGCACTGTTTAATTCGGCAACTATGTGGCAAATGAGGTTTAATGTAGATAAATGTAAGGTTATGCACTTGGGGGCTAAGAATATGCATGCATCATACATACTAGGGGGGGTACAACTGGCGGAATCAATGGTGGAGAAGGATCTGGGAGTTCTGGTAAATCACAAGCTTAATAATGGCATGCAATGCCAAGCTGCAGTTTCTAAAGCGAGCAAAATCCTGTATTAAAAGAGGTATAGACTCCAGAGAGAGAGATATCATTTTACCCCTGTACAAATCATTAGTAAGACCTCATCTGGAATATGCAGTTCAGTTTTGGGCAACAATTCACAAAAAGAACATTGGGGAACTTGAGAAATTACAGAGAAGGGCAACCAAACTGATAAGAGGAATGGAGGAGCTCAGCTATGAGGAAAGATTAGAGGAACTGAATGTATTCTCTCTTGAGAAGAGGAGATTAAGGGGGGATATGATCAGCATGTATAAATACATCAGTGGTTCATATAGTGAACTTGGTGTAGAGCTATTCACCCTGAGGTCATCACAAAGGACAAGGGAGCACTCTTTACATCTGGAGGAAAAGAAATTTAATCTCCAAACACGGAAAGGTTTCTTCACAGTAAGAGCTGTGAAAATGTGGAATAGACTCCCTCAAGAGTTGGTTCTGGCCAGCTCAGTAGGCTGCTTCAAAAAAGGTCTGAATTCTTTCTTAGATACATAGAATATATCTGGATAGTAATATTTATAGGTAAAGTTGATCCAGGGAATATCCAATTGCCTCTCGGGGGATCAGGAAGGAATTTTTTTCCCAGCAGGTGCAAATTGGATCATGCTTTGCTTGGTTTTTTTGCCTTCCTCTGGATCAACTGTGGGTATAGGTTTATAACTTTTTTTTTTTCTATGGTTGAACTTAATGGGCTTTTGTCTTTTTACAGCCAGACTATGTAACTATGTAACTATCCAAAAGAAACCAAGTTTTATCAATATCAGATTATTATAGCCCACAAAACATACACTAGTAAGGATATGGTTACACAAAATACATTCACTTATTCATAAAATATAGTAATAGGCCTGCTCATATTTAGTATGACTCAGCTACATATAATTTCTTTCACTGTAAACCTGGATTTAAGACCACGTGTCTGTGATATATTTCTTTGTTCAATGCTAATATTGTGCACGATATATGGAATCCTTTATCCTTGCCATCACATAATACGCAGGGAATCACATTTGTAGGATTTGGGTCAGAAGCTAAAACCAACACAATTTCCATATAGCTAGAAATGTAATTGGAAATACAAATATATATACTGTGTGTGTGTATATATATATATATATATATATATATATATACACAGTATATATAATCTCATATTTAAAAAAAAAAATATGTGATATATTATATATCATATAATATTATATTGTAAAATTTTAATGTATTAACCACTTCCTTTACCCCCCTTCCTGCCCAGGCCAATTTTCAGGTTTCAGCGCTCTCACACTTTGAATGACAATTGCACGGTCATACAACACTGTACCCAAACTAAAATTTTATAATTTTCTTCACACAACTAGAGCTTTCTTTTGGTCATATTTAATCACAGGGGTTTTTATTTTTTGCTAAATTAACAAAAAAAGACCAAAAATTTTGGAAAAAAAAAACACGTTTTTCTTGGTTTCTGTTATAAAAAATTGCAAATAAATAATTGTTCTTCATAAATTTAGGCCAAGATGTAGTCTGCTACATTTCTTTGGTGAAAATAACCCAAATTAGTATTTATTGTTTAGTCTGTAGGAAAGTTATAGAGTTAACAAACTATGGGATATATCTGAATATTGATCAATCCTGAAGTACTGACAGCCAATCTAATTTCTTGAGGTCCAAGAATGTCAGAACAGTACGGATATCCCCCAAATGACCCCTTTTTGCAAAGTAGACAGACTGACGTATTTCATAAGAGGGATGGTGAGTTTTTGGAAGTTGTAATTTTTTTGTCATAATGTTTCGGAAAATGAAGAAATTAAAACAATTATTTTCACTATTTGTTTTTACATACTGTCACCAGTGCAATACAGCGTCATCATATAACTGGCATGGCGGTGATCTGGGACACTGATTTTTCTTCAATCTTTTTTTAATATTTTATTATTTTTTTAATTTTTATTAAATTTTTTTCTTTTTTTCAAGATTTTTTTTCATATTGCACTATGACCAAATTTGTATAATGTTACCATAGTAACATTGTACTACTTCGGGGAAGTGATCAGTATTTATTTTTTTTTTTTTTACACAATTTGCTTATAGCAAATAATTACTTTGCTATAAGCAAGCATTTACCTGAATGAAATCGATTCATTCAGGATTTATTTTTTGTGATTAGCTGTGATTTGGCCACAGCTAATCACATGACACAGCTGGGTTGTGATTGGCCCAGCTTGTGCATGTGATCACTGTGACCATTCACAGCTAGATGGAAGCCATCCATTGTATACAACTGTCATGTGACCTTCTGTGATTGGTCACAGCAGGTCACATGGTACTGGCAACGGGGTCGGTACACAGATCTGTCATCGGCCGTGTCTGAGGTATACGGCCGATGACAGATATCGCCACAGCGCGGCCCTGCGGGCATGCGCAATGCCCATTCCGGAAAGGACCGCATATGGCGTCCACCCGGAAGGACGAGCTGTTCGCCCAGCCGCCATCTGGCTATAGGCTGGACGACAACTTGTTAATATGATATAATTTTTAAAATAAAAACACAATATATAAAAGGCAACATTTGCAGCACCACAACACAAGCCAAAACTCTAGAAAAACCCATTTAAAAGCTGGTCAACATATAGCAGAGACCTTATAGCTCTACTGTATTTCTACAACCCCTGGCAAAAAGTATGGAATCACCACTCTTGGAAAATGTCCATTCAATTGTTTAATTGTGTAGAAAAAAAAACTAATCATACATGCCTCAAAACTATTTTAATATAACATTCCAATCTTCTGGCTTTAAGAAAAATTAAAAAAAATAAAAAAGAAAGAAAACTGTAGTCATTTGCAACTGGTTTTGCAGATCAAGCAGAGGAAAAAATTATGGAATCACTCAATTCTGAGGAAAATACGAAAATAGTTTTGAGGCGTGTCTGTGATTGTTTTTTGATTGAACATTTTCCAAGAGTGGTGATTCCATACTTTTTGCCAGGGTTGTATAATTTAACAACCACCTGACCAGTTCTTTTGTATGAATATAATGTAGCAAAAACACAGGTATCTGCTACATATGTTTATAATATTCATTTATTTCAGGTACTTATTATGCAGCACTTTACACATATATATTGTACATTCACATCAGTCCCAAACCCTCAACTCACATTCATACTAGGGCCAATTTAGACAGGATCCAGTTAACCTACCAGCATGTCTTTGGAGTGTGGGAGGAAACTGGGGTACCTGGAGGAAACCCACGCAGGCACAGGGAGAACATGCAAACTCCAGGCAGGTGGTGCCGTGGCTGGGATTTGAACCAACAACCCTAGTACTGCCAGGCGGAAGTGCTAACCATTTAGCCACTGTGCTGCCCATATCCAGTATTCACATATAATGTTGTCATTATGTAGTGAGTTAAACGTGAGTTATATTCAGAGATAGAATAGATATAAGATCACTTTGCATTAACCATAATCATCAATTTACCAGTTAAGATATTTGTGAATGTGGAGCTAAAAAATCAACAAGTTGTAATCCACTAGTATAAAGTCTAATACCAAAGCTGTATAGGAACTTATAATTGTTGAAATATTTATTCACAGGAACACACACAGGTGGTGTCAATGGCTGTAATTAATCCGACACAATACATACAAAGATGCTGAAGCTGCAACAGGCAGTTAATAAGCTATAAATAAGTCAAAATCAAAAGAAAGGTAAGTGCTTAACAGTGTGCATAGTGTGACAGTGTGAGGCCTGCCACTATGTTAACTTAGGTTATGAAATCAGAAATGACACAGAACTCTCATTAAGGCTTAATGAGAAGCTCCAGCGTGTTTTTTAAGAGCAGAGAAAGCTGTGTTTTTTCTGCCGGGTCCATAAAAGGGGACAGCAGGGGGGTTTACACACACTCTCAGTGGCTGCAGCCAACTTCTGGCTGTCAGATGGAAGCAATCCGGTGACTATGCAGCCGCCCGATTGCTTCCAAACCCTTGACTAATGGGCACCTATTCCACGCACGCCCCACCATGTATCCAGGGTTACGTGCGCGCATCAGTCAGCAAGGCGGGTGCTGCCAGGTATATGAAAGGGAGCTTAGTGAACATGCATCCACTCTCCTCTCCTCCTTCTTGTTGATCCAGAAGCGATGTGTAAATTTCACTTCTGAGTTCCCCTTTCCTAGCCAGCATAACGAGAAAAGAATCTAATGCAGTTCGATCTGCACTGCATTCGATTCATTGTAGCACAGGTTAGCTATCCAGGGTCTTTTAGACTCTGGATGTCTCACTGAAGAGAACCTGTCACCAAAAAATCATCACTTAGGGCACATTTTGTTCCATGTGTGATAAAAAAAAAGCAAAGTTAAATTTTTTAATTTTAAATTGTAAAAAAAATTTAAAGTACACATAAAGTAAAAAAATCCCACTCTAAAAACCCTTGAGGCCCCCATACATGTATAAACATAAATGTATGCATCGGGGGAGCCTGCACATGAAAACGTTAATTGCAATACACATGTTGCATATCAGCACAACAGCGCACATGAGTAAATGCAATAATTCTAGCACCAGAGCTCCTGCATATCTCTAAACTGGTGGCCTATAAGGGGCTTTTAATGTGTTGCCTATGGAAAATATAGGGTACTGAAGTTTGTCACCATTTCACGGTCACATGAAAATTTAGCATTTGACATGTTGGGTATCTACTGTATTTATTCAGTGCTACCTCATCTTTTATAATTTTACCAAAAATTGGGTAATTTATTGCGTGTGTGCTCTAAAATTAACTTTAGTGTATTTTGTACTGAAATTTTACATTTCCTAGACATCTGTGGTAATATTGTGTAACATAAAAACTACCACTATTTTATTCTCTAGGATGTCTGCTTTCAGAAAATATATAATGTTTGGGGGGTTTATGCAATCATCAGGCCTAAAATGATTTCTTAAACATATGCACAAAAAACAACACATAAACGGCTCTGGCATCAAAAGGGTTAAGCTTTCTCTGGGGTTTGTAACCCTGGATGGAGACCTGGAGTTTGGAGGTTACAAAGTGTCTTGGGTGGGATGAAATCTTCAATCCTGTGTCTGGGCTTTGCCAGATACCTGCAGCCTGTGTGAGTACAGGTGTGCAGGGCATTATAAGCCAGGCCTAATGAGAGCTCAGGGTAGTTGCTGGCATTCTGAGACACTTTATGTGAAAATAGTAGTGTGCTTCAGCCAGGAGAGGTGACCTTCTTGGGAGATGAGACCCTGTGTTCTGGGGACTGGGAGAGTCAGGACAGCTATGTGGGTCCGAGAGACTTAAAAAGCTGAGGTGACTAGTGAGTCTACAGATGGGGCTGGAGGGAGTCTGAGTTTTTGATTGAGAGAACCTGGGGTGCTGGGAGAACCCTATCTGGGGGCCAGGAGTGGGCCCATATAGCAAGGTGCTGTGACAAATGGCTAAGTAAGGTGAGAACCCATGGTCTTGGAGACCAGTACTAAGAGCACAGGTGCTGATGAAGCATAGCCAGGGTGGACTAGCAATTTACTCAATTTATTTTTCTTTATGTTATAGAACCAATCTTTGAACTTTACAACTGTGTAAGCTTTTATTTGACACTTTGCCAATGGTGAATTTCACTTTGCCTTTTTATTAAAAGTGGGCTCACAAACACATCTGCCACAAGACCTTAATCCTCCCATATCACAATAGAATAGTATGACATCAGAATTCCCGGTCATAGTAGTGTGTATTTCCTGCAGAAGCACAAATACATAGACCAGCTAAAAAGCATGATCTATTGAAGCATCCGGACTTCAAAACACAAAGGTGTACATGCAGAAGCACATATGCCTTAGTCAGCAGGAAACTAATGTAGATTGCATAGCATCACTGTACTTGTTATAATAAAATAGCAGCATGCATAAATCTCAAATTAATATGTATCCATCCGGAAAGCCAAGTTGCATAGATAAACACCAAATTCATCCCATATGGAGCAAAGTGTGCCATAAATAGTTCTGTAATAGCCAATCTTCCAATAACATACCTTAATGAAAATAAAAAAATCCATACATGAAATTCATATGATGGATAAATCACAATAAAGAAAAAAAAGAAAAAGGCACAGACTGGGATTTTAATGGGATCATATAAAAACACCAATTTTGTTTCTGATACAAATGAAGGGATGCATGCTGCTCAACCGACCCAAGCCTCTCTGTGACCAAGCTCCAGTGGGTGGGGCGAAACACATCATAGAGCGTGGACAGAATTTTGGCAGAGGCCAATCCTCAACATTGGACTCCTGGGGTCGGTTGAGCAGCGTCCATCCCTTCATTTGTATTGGCTGACACTGGAATTACTCAGACTCATGCTTCCCTCTTTTTACTTGCCGGTAAGATGATCCTTTTCCTTCCATCCATAGCTTGGAGTGGAGCCATAAGGTATACTTTTATCAATGCTGCTGCTGTTACTATGTCCATAAATGTGTCTGTGACAGACCCAACCAGGACAGGGGCTTTTGGAGGGGAATTCAGCCTCTTGCCTACTGACTATGGACCTTGGCATTTGAGGGGGCTCTATTCTTTGGGAGGTGTGTGCCTGGGGGACCTTTGGAGGAGTTTTACTCCAGATTCAATTCCATGTCTCCCCAAAACACACAAACTCTGAGAACTGAAAGACCTGGATACAGATTTGGTGCCTTTGTGTTTTGTTGAGGTGTAGACAGCCCAAACCCCCACCTGGACTCAGTGACTCAGAGCAGATGTTAAAGTGGTTCTAAAGGCTCAAGGTTTTTTATCCTCATGTATTCTATGCATAAAAAACCTTCTGTGTGCGGCAGCTCCCCCAGCCCCCCTCAATACTTACCTGAGCCCCCTCTGATCCAGCATTGTTCATGACAGTCTCTGCTGTTTGAGGACTCTTCCTCCTCAATGGGGTTATGACCAATACAAATTTTGGGGTTAGAGGTAGACCGCAAGAGCATACATATCTGTATCAGTGTGTATGGCGGCACTTGCAGATTCACATCTGTTAGTGTCACATCACTGACACATTTCACTGTAATGGCATCATCAGTTCTACAATTGGTGCTCAGATGCAGGAATGCCATGCTAAAGGAGTCACTGAAAGACACCACGCATCATGTATGGCAGGTGTGGTGTACCTGCATGAGTTAAAGTGAGGCGAGCACTTAATGTGATAGAGCACCATTTTGGTGGACCCGTGCAAGTTACAAGTGGGGTTTTGAAAGCTTGCAAGTACCACATGTGCCCAAACAGAATATTTCAGTTTAGAAGTTTTCAATGGACTGGTGTAAATCTCAGAAATTGGTGCCCAGGCCTGTCAGGTTCCATGGACAGGTGATTTGACCAAATTGATAAAAACTGTGTGAGTCACCGTCGTACAGTGAGAGACAGTGTTTAAACAGGCAGGGAATCTGTACAGCCCAAGCTTGGAAACTCCAGAGCCAGAATGCTGCTGTTCTAAGGGTGTTGGTACTGACTGGGTGAACTTCTGAGAACAAAGTGTGGGTCTGTGTGAAGACAGACTGAAGGTATGAATAGAGTAGTA